>NC_065528.1:23435812-23473698 GCF_006386435.1 Epinephelus moara
ACACTGCTAACGCTGCTTGCCGTGCTGCTGTAGCTCAGTCATAACTGTAACTGATGCTGAGACTCTACTGACTGCGTGACTGGTAGACGGCGGTGGGTGGCGCAACAGGCCAAAACACAAATTCAAAACATAAACATGATTTGCGGACCGTAAAAATGTTTTTTAAATGCAAGTATTCTGGCTGTACTATTGTTGTCGGTGAGATCAGTATGTTATATGAACATTATTCCTTAGTCTCTGTGACATATTAGGAGGATTTTACGACTATTTGCTTTAGATTTCTTACATATAGCTCCTTTAAGATAAGATAAGGATACAATGGATGAAGATGAAGACAAAGAAAACAAGACTGATCAGTTAACTCAATCAGGGTGGGTAGAGTTAGCAATCATGACCTTACTTTGAAATATTGAAAATGAGAAATCAGATTATATTTTAAAGGTGGATGTTTTGTAGAATTGAATGTGTAATTTGGAATATTAAGCTTTTGCAAGTCATGATAATGCATGGAAAAAAGAAAAAAAAATAGTACAGGGAGACGTCAGGGAGATAACGAGACAGGAAATGTAAGAGAAGCAATAATTATATTAGGAAGATGATGGAGTCAAGGTACACTTGAGGGTGATGATTACAGTGAAAGAGTGATGCTGAAGGAAATAAAGAAATAACAGGAGGATGAGTACGACGAACTAAAAATAGAACGCAGGAGAGAAAGATAGAAAGTGACAAAGATTATACTCACAGTCTGACACACACTTCTGCTTCATTGCATGGCTGCCCGACGAGCCCTTGCACCTCTTCGTAGGTTTTCCCCGTCAGAAGAACACCATTCCACTCCAGGACTTGCATTCCTGTACACAAGTATTTACACACACAAGGAAACAATCAAAAATACAGTACACTGAATGTCTGAAGCAAACGTTTCACCTCAAACCAAAACCAAAGCCTTGAAGTGAGCAGACAGAGATCAATTCATAAGGATGGGGAACAGATCAGGGTCTAACATCCATCCCTTGATTAGATTCACAGGGAAAAAACAAGCTTCTTGTACTCAAACGTCGTATGCATCAGACTGCAAGCCAAAACTGGAGCGATAAATGCTGCTGACAGTCCAAACAGCAGCTGTGTGACAAAGCTGCTCGTGGAGCGTTCGGGCACAGAACTGGGTTAAAAGGAATGTGAAATTGACCTCATGTTATTTCAGCTAAAAAACTATCATTAACAGGACAACATTTTAAATATGATGCATTATGGCCTGGGAAAAACACAGAAAACCAATAAGATGCTAGTTTCAAGTCAAGCAAAAGACAAACTGGCCATTTATTTATATTTAATACAGCAGTGAGAGCTCATATGAATCCACACGGCACTGCAAACACACGGCATCCTCCAAAACACACCCTGCCCACTGGCAGGACTTACACGGATTGAAACAGCTCATCAGGAGGGTCCGTTTGCGACGATACTCTCGAGCTGCATGTGTGAGTGACAAGGGAAGCTACTGTAGTTTCTCCATGATATCATTCATGCCAACCCAATCGCCAGAAAAAAATGTTGGCATTGTACGTTTCTGCATATGCATATGTTACATCTGCAAGTTAATATGTACAGTTAACAACCCGGTGGTTCAACACATTCTCACTCCCACCTCGTCACATATCAACATTTGGTCATGGACGTTCCACGTCCAGATACGACATGGAAGGTACCCTGGGTGCGTTGGTTGTTGATGTTCTGGGACGCTGTATCAAGTTCTGCCTGTTACATGCATTGTCTTCTTTCAAGATACACTTCCGTTTTCACAGGAAAATTAATGTTTACATACAGTCTCTTTCAAAATAAATGCACTACGTCAGTACAACAATGGCAATTTATGTTTTTTTTCACCCCAACATCTAACGCACGTGGTTAGGTTTAGGCAACAAAAACACGTGGTTAGGGTTAGGAAAAAAAAACAGGGTTTGGCGTTATGATCTTACAGGACACAAACACCGCTCTCCTGGGTGAAAGTCGCTGCTGGACCCACCGACCACCCCTCCAACCCGCCCTTCTCAGACTTTCGCCGCCTTAACTTTCGTTCTTGTCTCACTGCGTTCCCCCCGATGCTGCCAAGTGCCGTTAAACCACTGGCATCTGGTCGCGTATAATGCTGACGTTTAAGGACGGCTTCTTTTGTCAGTGTCTGACTCAAGTCACTGCAAAGATGCCGGATTTTGACGACTCTAGGGTGAGTCCAGGCTCTGTGGTTTATGTGTGGTAGGTTTAGGCACATAAACCACTTGGTTATGGTTCGGAAAAGATGTTTTGGCTTACAACACCCAGTTTGGGGGTCACTATCCCGGCAGCAAAAAGCAGCAACATCTATGCAAAAGCAATCACTTTTAGAAGCTGCTGGAACAAGTGATGGGTCGCTACAAAACCCCCACCTTTGGCACCTAAAAAGCCGCTGGGAACAAAGCAATGACTCGCTAAATCACAACCTGTTTTGTTGTTGGTCTCGAACAGTGTTCTGCAGTGGTCTACAGCTTGATCGGCATCTTGTCTAGGTGTCATTCCATCGACCATCCCCTCCACCTCCACGTGAAAAAGACAGCTTATATATTATGTAATGTACAGAACATAATGTAATGTTTCATGGTTTGGAGAAACATACAATGCCAGTATTTTCTTCTGCCGACTGAACTGTCACACTTTATGGTTGAATGTGAGTTACAGTTTGCACACATTTAAAGAGACTTGAACTCTGGTGATCAGAAAAACAGGCATGTATTCATACACTTAGCGTCCCTCTGTGACAGTAAGCCTCTGACAACATTTCTCCATATTCACACCACGGAGGGTGAGGCGCCGTGTTCCCACTGGCGGAACCAAAGTACTTTGCAGCCATTCTGCTCAGTGTTGATGACAGGGTTACGGCTGTTATCATGGTCGAGCTGTCCTCGTGGCTAACAACACCGCAGATGCATCTTGACTCTTGGACTGCGGCAATCATGAACAGCCTCGGCCTATACCTTTGACTTGTGTCTGTACATGGAATGATAATGCATGAGACAAGCACAGAGAGGGCTGGACGACAATGGCAGAGACAGAATAAGATGACAGTGAGACGTAGCAAAGGATTATAGCAAGAAGCAGGGTAGAGATGCATATGAAACTTTACTGACCCAAATGTTTCCTTGAGTTTATTAGAAGGAAATTATGCTTAATTATGGGTGGGCTGCTTTGAGTGACAGGCTGTCTGTCAATAGTGTCCTTGGCTTCTTAGTCAGATCCACCCCTCGCCCCTCCACTGCGACCGTCTCTTGTCCAAATATGGTCACTTCTGGCTCAAAAAAAACCAAGACAGTGACAGCCAAAATGCCTTTTTGGTCCACAAACCAATGGATGACGTCTCGGTAGCTATGTATATTAGTTTTACGGTCTTTGGTCAAGAAACTAAGTGTTGATGATAGCAAAAAATCTCTTGCTCTTAAAGGATAGGGCAAGTAGTTAAATAAAACCAATGACAGTCTAGCTTACTTAATGGAGAAGTCCATGGTATAGGTTGGCAGTCTGAAAAGAATCCGAGGCACTCTGCTTTTTCCTCATGTTTGATTCCTTGGTTTTTCACTCTGCTTGGATTGATGGACTTTTCTGTGTTTTCCCTGAATGGATTTATCTGCCTTCGCCAACTACCTTCACGTGTACGACCCCTGACCTCCTCAGTTAAGATTTGGATTCGAGAAACGGTTCTTGATGTTTGTGTTTCTCTCTGCATATGGGTACCAGTTATGTACTAAATCATTACATACAGGGCCTGGAAAGTGAACATTCCTATAAAGGGTGAGGAAGGTGTACTTTCAAAGGCTAATGAGGAATCACCCTAGATAATAAACGTCCAAAGCCATATCAACAACAGTACTGAACACTGAGAGGAAGGTATAATGTAAAAATACACAGAATAAATCACCCTCAGTAGAGTCAGCACCTCCAAGTTTGAGGCCATGGTCCTCTGTCGGAAACTGGTGGTTTGCCCTCTCCGGGTTGGGAGAGAGTTACTGCCTCAAGCGAGGGAGTTCAAGTATCTTGGGGTCTTGCTCACAAGTGAGGGTAGAAGGATTGGCGGGTTGGTGTGGCTTCTGCAGTGATGTGGGCACTGCGCCGCTCCGTCGTGGTGAAGAGGGAGCTGAGCCAGAAGGCAAAGCTTTCAATTTACTGGTCCATCTACGTCCCAACCCTCACCTATGGTCATGAACTCTGGGTAGTGACCGAAAGAATGAGATCGCGGATACAAGCGGTGGAAATTACTTTCCTCCATGGGGTGGCTGGGCTCAGCCTTAGAGATAGGGTGAGGAACTCGGACATCCGGAGGGAGCTCGGAGTAGAGCCGCTGCTCCTTTGAGTCGAAAAGGGTCAGTTGAGGTGGTTTGGCCATCTGATCAGGATGCTTCCTGTCCGCCTCCTGTTAGAGGTGTTCTGGGCACGTCCCACTGGTAGGAGGCCCGGAGGCAGACCCAGAACACGCTGGAGGGATTACATATCTCATCTGGCCGGGAACACCTTGGGGTCTCCCAGGAGGAGCTGGAAAGTGTTGCCAGGGAGAGTGACATCTGGGGTGCTTTGCTTGGCCTTGGTCGCCCCCACGACCCAGCCCCGGATAAGCGGATGAAAATGGATGGATGGATGGATGGATGGATGGATGGATGGAATACTTATCCATAACCATAACAGCAACAATAATATGAGATGCAGAGAAAGAAAGACAAAACAACTGATGTTATTTCATATTGAACCAGGAGTGATTAATCCTCATTAAGCGATAGAAAGCTAATTTTTCTTACTCATTTTAAAAGATTTGTTCTGTATTGGGTTTCGTTGACACTCCTGCAGCGTGGCTCCTGGGATGGTAATGTTGAACAGGTGTGGATTGCTGTGAAATTTGCTACAGATTGCTGTGAAACCTATTGCACATATTGGAGGTCCTCAGAGAAGAAATTCTAATAACTTTTGGGATCCTCAGACTGTTCATCTGGCACCATCACGATGCCCGAATTTGAATCTGCAATACCTGCAAAACTAATAACGTTCCTGCCAGCCTCAGCTGCGCTTTGTGTTCGGTGCTAATTAGCAAATGGCAAATGTTAATATGACGAACGCAGTGAACAACGCCTGCAAAACATCTGCATGTTAAAGCATTGCTCGTGTTAGCATTTAGCTCAAAGCACTGCCGTGTTTAATTAGTAGATGTATCATTTTACCAACAGGGATCTCGTAACTTCCACTATGTTGTAAAAAGCCCCAATATTTCACAATGGTTCCCAACTGGATTTGTTTTATTTGTATTTTTTCATTAAGAAGTTTTTACTGGAAACATTTTAGAATGTCCTGATACAGACGTAGAGGGAGGAAAAGAAGAGAAAAGGCAATGTGAAAGGAAAAAAAGGAAACGGAGGGAGACACAAACAAGAACAGAAAGTGCGGGGAGATTTGCCCACGCTCACACACACACACACACACACACACACACACACACACACACACACACACACACACACAGACAGATGGATAGCACACTACCCAGGTCCAAACCGAGCCGTAATTCTCCCTCTCCCTTTCTCACCGTCCATAGATCACCAGCGTGGCGGCCTCAAAAAAGCGCGGGGCACAGCTTTACCGATTGTCTGACGCACTCGATGTGGCTCAACGTGGAGATTAAAGGGGACTGTGAGCAGACAGATGGACTGGGAGGGTGAGAGAGGGTTAACTGCTCCCAGACTCCCCCATGTGAAATCAATACCACCTCATGAAATGTGTTCCCGTTAATATACCACACAGCAATTTATCCTGAGGTGGCGTCAGTGAGAGGTGTGTAAGGGTGAACTCACAGGTCATACATCTGTGGGTTAGTGCGCAATGGGCACATGGCGAAATAGCTAACTGTGGCAGCTGGAGTTTCGATCGTCTGTATATGAAACAGAAGTAGAAAGTCCGAGAACAGTCTAGGACATAAGCTCTTGTAAAACCACATTGTGATGTTTTTAAACTTTGGTATTTGTATGAATCAAATAAAGGAGATATACCACACTGCATGGCAGGTTTTGATATGTTTCCTTAGACAGATCGAGGTTAGTGTCCCCTGTTTACAGTCTGTGCTAAGCTAAGCTCATCTTCATATTTAACGTCACCCAGTCGTCAGAATAAATTTTGGCATTGTACATTTTTGCAAACCACAGATACACATTTGTATGTTTAATTTGTTGAATTTGTATGTTTCATATCTAGCAGATACCTGCTGCAGCTCATTCCCTCTTCCAACTCGTCAAATACTGACGCTTGGTCTACGACCCTCGCCTGTAGACACCAATGCACAGAGACACTCTTAGTGGTATTATGACACGCCAAGGAGCAGCAGCACTTTCTGGCGCAACTACTGTAGTATAAAGAGTGAGAAAGTTTGCATAAGGCGGAGAGAGCACACCTCTCTGCCCTTCCACACGCTTGCGTGAAAAGACTTAAGGCAAAGAGAGCACACCTCTCTGACCTTCTGTGTGCCTATGTGGAAAGCCTGAGGCAGAGAGATCAAACCTCTCTGCCCTTCCATGCACAAACGAGGAAAGCCAAAGGCAAAGAGAGCACACCTCCCTGCCCTTCCATGCGCCTACATGTAAAGCCTAAGGCAGGGAGAGCAGCAGCAAAGACCCCCCAGGAACAGAACAGAGCAGCATCAATGACAAACAGAAATGACATTAATAAGTCAGACACAGCATGAAAAGGAGGAGCTGGGGTGGAGGCAGGTTGCAAAGCAGCTTGCAAAGCAGCTTGCAGAGGAAGCAGCAACAGTAGGCAGGCCAGAGCAGTTTAAATAGGCTGCCCTGAATGAGATTCACTGGTTGGTTGCGTAGAAAGGAACCATGTGATCTATCAGCTGACTCCCTTCCATCAATCAGCTGCTCCATCAGTTGATTGGGCTGTTTGAGATCAGCTGATGTAGCTGGGATGTGAGCTGAGCTTGTCCTGCCTGAACTAACGCTATGCTCAATGTGTTTTAGGTAAATTCATTTTGAAAAAGACTGCATGCATTTATGCATTTGCGTCCCTTAACATCCAACACTGACACAGGAGGCTACCTAGCGTGTCATATTTTGACGTGTCAGGCCGCTGACCATGCGCTGTTATCATCATCATTAAAAACTAGCCTGTTTTGTCAGCTTTTTTTGTTTGTTGGTCTCGTCTGCTGCCATGTGCTGCCATTTTGCCGAGGTGTCACATCAAAAATCCCTCCTCCCTCTTACTTGGCTCATACACATGTAACCTGAACTATCTCACTTTTGAAATGTCGGCATGATTCATATGAAACGTACAAATTTAACTGTGGTTTACAAAAACATTCAATGTCAAGATTGTATTTCGGTGACTGGGTGGCATAAAACCTTGCAAAAGAATATCCTTTCTGGTTGATTTTCTTTATATCTAGCCAACAAATTATGCTGATTTTTAATTTATTGTAATTTATTTATTCATTCATTTATTTATTGCACAAGGGGAAGTTTAATTTGGCAACAGAGCTTACCTTCGAGAATCTTCCCTGTTTGTTCTGCAGCTCCTCCTGGTAGCACTTTGGCAACGTAGGCTCCGATGTCTCCATTACTGCCTGGGACCTCTTTCCCTCCAACTACACGGATACCCAGACCATTTCCTGCTTAGGACCAACAACAAAGAAGCGGCATCATTAATTAGTCTATAGCATCATTGGCATTTAGAAAGAATTATAAAGTATAGACACATATATAGTCTGCCCTATGAAGCCAAAACACATTGACTACAATGGGGCTAATGAAAGGTCTACAGTTGACCTTAAGAGTACAACAGTTTACGTACTGACTTATATCACTGTTAATACACGTTATATGTATTTACATGAAAAATAAATGTATTTTTATAGTTGTTGTAGTTCAGTGTGCCATCTGATACCAACCCCACTAACCGACCCCTGCTAAATGTGCTAAGTTTTGGCGACGGAATAAGGAACGCTGCCATTTAAAAAAAAAAAAAAAAAAATGCTGTATTCAAATATTTCTGCATACTGGGGTCCCTATACTGTCTTTAAATTACATAACTTGTGTATGACTGGAAAACTGAGAGTTGACAGCCTTATACTCTTTATACTATTTCAGATCTGCACACAGTTTGACCAGTATTTAATTTAAGTAGCCTCAAAATTAAATGAATAAATTAAGAAAACAATTAATTGTTCACCCCTAAATTGAACTACTGATTAAATACCATGCAGTCAATATTTAATTTTTCTTTTTTGTGACTACCTCTGCTTTCTAAAAAAGAAAATAAGGTCTTAACACAGAGTAGATACAAAATACATGTGGAAATATGATTAATTGGATTATATGTGCAGCCACTGGGTGTGGATGAGGGGCCCACTTCTGAAAATGTTGTCCCCCACCCATATTTCCTAACACTAGCCTGCCGATTATTCACAAATCCCTCGACAGGTCACACATAAAGAACTTCACCTACACAGAGGCACAACCCCCCCTTCACTTTTTACAGTATTTAACACGGTTGTGGAAGCAAGAACAAAATGACTGAGGCAAAATGACTCAGTTCAGCAGCGGGTCCTCGTAAACAAAACGCTTCCTTTGTGGGCTGTCTGTTAATTGCGTAAGATAATCCTGAGTGTGAGGGATACGCCATTTTGAGCATTTGCAATGACTGATGAGCGTGGAAAAGAGCCAAATCAAAAGGGAAGCCAGGAAATGAAATGTCTGCCTGCTTTGAGCCTGGAGGAATGGTGTGATGGAACGTAATGGCAGGGGAAGTGACTCGCCAGTTTGTTGAGATCTGGCATGAATATCAAGCAAACAGAATGCATGATGCACACTTGTCATGCTCTGCGGAGCTAATGGGACGTCATGATCCATATTAATGTGTACTTTTTACCGTCTTCATCTTTATTTTGAATCTATTTCACGATCATTTAAATTCAATCGGGGGAAACAATGCGCATGCTGTAAACAGTGCATATTTGATGCAGTCAGTAAGCAATGGGGTCAATAAAATCTGATGCATGCATCACTGTCAATAATGCATTAGCTTGTAATACATGCCTCTTTAAATCCACATTATCCCACTCTTTGCACGCTGCTTTTGTTGTTAGTGGATGAAACGTAGTAAAGTGTGGTACTGTACCTGAGACACTGCGATCTTTGGGATCCCTCTGCAGTTTGACCCTGAGGTGAGGGAAGGGGTAGTACGGGCCTTTTCCCTGTGGCCCATACACAATGGTGAGATGTCATGTATGTACAAGGTAAATGGGAAACAGTTCAGTATGGAAGCTTTGCAACATGGACATATATGCGGCATTTAAGTGCCTCGCGTTATCATGAGCGTACATACCACATATAGATATCCACGTGAGTGTGGATGCATGCAACAGTACATGTGAGAACTTGACATCAGTATATGCGTGTGTTTTTCCCCCCCTCTTTCACCTGTCTCTTCTCTTGTCCGTTCTCTGGCCGTCCGTCTCTTGGCTTGTCAAACCAGTCTGTCTCCTCTCGTCTAAGATGGTAGGCTTCAGGGATAAAAACAAGCACGACTTTAGAGCCAATCTGAGGAGACAATCCATCACACTCTATAGGATGGGTGTCTTCACTTCATATAAAGGCTAATAATTGCCGTTAAGCAAAATTATAGTCATAAAAAGTGCAGTATACTAATCAAATAATAAAAATAAAAATAAAAAAGAGGAAAAAAGGGGCATAAAAAGAAGTATTTAATTTTCTTGTGAAAAGGGGAAAGGATGCCAAGCAACACATTTTTCACAGATATTATAAAATAAGCAGAAAAATATGCAGTTCGAGAGTAAATAAAAACAGTATTAGTACAGTAGCATAATCTAAACCTTTGGTGCAGTAATTTTCTCTAAATGTAAATGTTAGCTATGTCTTTTAATAAATTGTTAGTAAAATTAGTGTTTATTCATTGAAAGTTGTTTTAACCGTTGCAAATTAAGGTGGTATTTATTCCTTATTTGGTCATCATTTCATGGTGATTATGGTGCATTTGTGTGGTGCAGGTTAATGTGTTAATAGCTAATGCATGACTAGAGAACTGAACTAATACTCTACCATTGGTCGCATCGTCTCTGTTCAAAGCCACCAGGGAATCACTTAGGGCTGGAATCAAGGCAAATGGGTTTATATTGCAAAATGATGGGTTCCAAATTTCTTAACAAATAGTTATGTTGCATTCAAGACTCCTCAGAACACTTTATTAAACAATGGTTCCTCTATTAGAATCTGAACTTACTAACACTGTCACATTTTGCATCCCTGTTCAGGACTGAAATGCTCTCAGCTCGGAGACTAATCAAGTCGTTGCTGTGTAAGTGCCTCATAAAACACATTAAATAATGTGATAAAGTGGTTTTAGTAATAACTGGAGTACGCATCAACAATATATTGCATGTAAATTAAATTGATGCTTTATGGTTTTTACCAGGCAAAACAGCAGTAAACTGAGATCTACCCAAGATTCATGTTCTTGCTTAATTAAAAAAAAATTCAAAAATATATATTTTATATAAAAACAGTGTCCTTTGGGGGAAAAAGAGAGAAAAAAATAGAAAAATCTAAGTACATGTTTGCTCAGCAAATTATCATTTCAATAGTGTTCTTGTGATATTATCATTATTGTTTTTTATCAAATTGTTTCCTTTTAAAAACCAAATATACAGAAAATGCAATACAACCTTTAGGAAATTCAGTTTAAGGATGTTTTCACACTTGGTCCTTTTCAGCCCTCTAAGCAGACTCAGACTCATTTTTTAAGGCATATGTGAACACCCCAAGAGAACTCAGACCCCTTTGCAGCGAACCAAACTCATACTACCCCCTTCAAGTTCATGGGGAGGTTCACTTAACCTGTGCCATGTGAACACAAAGCGCTCCAGGTTCACTTCACACTGCTCTTTGCCATTGTATTTAGCCCTCTAGATCACAATCTACTGCACTGGGACGCTTGGAAAAACAGACAAAACCATGTTGGCTTGTAATGCTTGCAAGGACGCAGGACGAGGAGTAGTTTGGTTAACAGAAGATTCTGCACGTCTCCAGATGTGGAATGTAGAACACGTCAAATGGCAACAGTGTACAACAGAGAAACGCTAAGGTTTTCCTCCAATTTTAAGTTCAACTAAAGGGGAGGGGCGTCATAACTGCAATGCAGTGCTACGTCAAAGTAAAAAAAAACTACTGCTGTGTCTCAAATCACATACTTCCATTAGCACACTTCCATGTAGTATACTATGTGCACTATGTACTTATTGGCGTAGTGTGCAAATTTCGACAGGGTAGTGTTGTCTCAAACCAAACACGGCCATTGTGCACTCTCCGGAATGTGACGACTGCAAATTAGCGAGTTAGCAAACTAGCATTAGCATTCGCGTTATCGTTCGCGGTGCCAAATCATTACAGACTGCTAAATTAACCCAGTAAACATACTGCTGGCTTATACCCGACAACAGTATAGTGGTGCTTCGTGCAAAAAACACATGTATTTGTACAATGCAGTGACGTTCACGGTTGCACAGTCCTCGGCCCCCATTTCCAGTTTGAAAAGCGGTCCCTCCCCTTCTGCTACGTAGCTAAAATGGCGACCATTGAGGGCGAGAAGCGTCCATAGTTCCACACTCAACTTCTTGACCGTTTTGAGTGCACCATCCGGGTACTCATAGTGCACTGCATTTTTACGTACTCCTCAGTGTGAACGCACTTATGCACTCAAAATAGTAAGTGTAAGTACAGAAGTGCGCGATTTGAGACACAGCATATGTCAATATATAGTGGAAACAGAAAGAGGACTGAGGCCCCATTAGAGCTGAAGTTGACCAGAAAGAGAACAGAGACCTCTGAACTGAGTCCCTTTTCTGTTGGTCCACTTTTTGCCCCACTGTAATTGGACTGAGTTTGGTTCATTTAAAAAGGACTATATGTGAAAACACCCTAAATAAACTGTTCAAAAAGGTTAATATGGCATAAATGTATTCCATGCAACATAAAGACATCGATGTATCACAATACATACAAGCAAGTATTCACGACAAGACATGCAAGTTAAAGTTGTATATTTATTACACACATATAACTGTTGCAAACAGATATCATGCATTTCAATAAAGTATGACAGCATCCTGATTTAAAGGTCCAGTGTGTAGGATTAAGGGGGATACATTGACAAATATGGGATATAATATTCATATCAATGTTTTCATTAGTGTATAATCACCCAAAACTAAGAAATATTGTATTTTTCGTTGCCTCAGAATGATTTGCTTATATCTGCAGAGGAAGCGGGTCCTCCTCCATGGAGTCCACGCTAGCCCTTTAAATTATTGTCTTTTAGTAAGGTCATCTTGCCTATCGTTTAGTATCATAATAGTTTAACCCCTAGATATATTTATACACTTTAATATTATGTAAGTAAAGCAACACTAACCACATTATACATCAACTACTGTAGAATCCAAAAATATAATTCATATAATATTGGCTGCATTATTACAATATACTGTAATTTTGAGGAGTAATAGTAAAAGAACTGGTTTAACTGAGAGATATCTGTACCAATTATGTAAATTGTGTAACTGGGGGAGGCACTTTTTCAGTTTATCATTTGTGTGGGGGAGAAAGTTTCCAAAATCTGACCTAAATTGTGAAGGATTTTTTAAGCCTTATATGCTTAACAAGCAGAAAATGAAAGACCGTGGAAATTAAGTGTTGAAAGAGCTACAAATGACAGCATGCAGACTACCACAAGTGAGCAATTGCTATCTGAGGAGGGGAACCTCCCACACAATGTAGCCATAACAGAAAGTTAGACTGTGCGGTGTCATGCAGTGCACTAATATAGGAAAGTGTTACACAATATCTGGAATGCAGACGGAAAAACAGTACATGCATTAAGATACATTCAAGCAAACCCTATAAGTCATAGAGCAAAGTGTACAAAGGCATGCATGCACACTAAATCTCAAGTAAGTGACCACAAGTACTGACACCAGAAAACAAAAAGAGGATACATTCACCAGAGTTAAGGTTAGACACATGCAGACTTTGAATAAACACACAAAACCTAAGTATTACACACATTAGTACTGAATGCAAGCAAGACAAACCATAACCAGACACTCTCAAGGATGAGATATTAAAAAGGAAAAGAGCGACAGTGTGACAAGTCTGTTTTTTACCTTCACTATCTGACATGGTGCCCTGAAGGTCATCCAGTAGCACATAACCCCTACCCCTGGTTGGCTCTTCCCTGATATGTTGCTGCTGGGAGTCCTGCAACGATAAGCAGGAACCAAACTGGTCCCTTGAATCAGCTGAGATGGGTGGCAGAGGTCCCGCTGACGCACGGGCCATGCCCATAGGCTGCCCAACGGGGCTCAATGGACTCTCCTCCTCCGAGTTTTGGGCCACTATGGGTATTCGGCCACGACCACTTTGCACAATGGGAAGGCTGGTGGGTTTGGTGCGACCAGATGGGGTTTGATAGCTGGGTACATCTCCAGATGTTTCGCCGTCCCCTTTAAGCCTCAGTGAGGAGCTTGAGGGGTCTCTTTTGATAGACAGGTCCAAGCCATAGCAGGATGTGGGCCTGGATGAGGGTCTTGAGCGACTACCGCTAGGATAGGCAGAGTCCAAACCCAAGCTCTGGCCCAAGTTCAGTGACCCGGCCAAGTTGGCACCCAAGGTGGACCCTAGGTATTTTTGTTGCTCAGCAATATTCTTACGAAGGCCGAAGGTAATCTCATCTTGCGAGAGCCGGCTAGATCTTGCCGATGCACTGGTTGACCCAAGATAGCTGGTATAGTCTGTCTCCAAAGCTCTGCTGTCTGTCATAGAAGAATACTTTGAAGAGATCTTAGGATCTAACAATGGAGTCTTGTGTTTTTGGTACAACATGGATGCTGGGAGTTGTTTAGCCGCTTGTTTCTCAAGAGTAAGTCGACTGATGCTGTACTTGTCTGTCTTTGGATAGTGTCTTTGGGAGTAACCAGAGATGCTCGAGCTTGGGGTATAGTAGTGCTGGGAGAGGCCTGTCAGTTGTTCTAAGTTTTCTGTCCCACCTGTACTTCTCCTAAACTCTTGCTTGAGCTGCTGCTTCAGGAGTTTCAGTTCATACGGCTCCTCCATTGTATCCTCTTCATCAGGGGTCTTTCCAAAAGTATGAAGTCTAGAGGTGGATCCCAGATAGTCAGTAGACCCCAGATCTGCAGCACTTCTGCGCAGCAGCTTCTCTGCCTTGGCCAACTCCCTCTCAGCCAGACTGTAAGATGAAGACAGACCTGTGGAGCCCTTAGCCAGTTCTGCAGCATCTTCCAGCAGCATGTAACTCCGAGGTGTATGGTGATCTACATCTGTGTAATAGGAATCGGAGACAGCTGACATGGGGCTACGTGCTATACTTCCCACTTCCAAGGCTCTGAGGTCAAGGTGGTTGCCATACTTGTCATATTTGACTCCCAGGTAAGCTGATGATGTGGGATCAGGCTGGCGGCTAATGACATCATACTTGGTTGCATCTAGCTCTGAGAGGAGGGCGGCTTGTCTGGCGGCTTTCTGTTGCAACAGGAGCATCTGGTGGTAACTCTGCTGCTGGGAGCTAGTGAGCGACGGGACAGAGGAGTAAAGAGAATGAGATTGGTAGGACTGGGTAGGTTGGTAGAGAGACTGCTGGTATTGGCTTTGATTGTATTGGTACTGGGAGTATTTTCCATACTCATGCTTGGTTTGAGGTGGGACAAAGTCATCCAGTTCTGACTGGGGAGCTGTCCTGGGACGTTCAAGACCATGACCTTCAATCTCTTCATCTTCACCGGCTCCAAGCCCACCTCTTGTCTCTCGGATGTTACTAACCTCACTGTCCGACATGTAGTCTCTGTCCTCTGCAACACTCTGTAAATAGGCCCTTTCCCTCTTCTCTCTTTCCTTCAGCAGCACATCTTTTCTACGATTAATACCCATCTCCAAGTACCTAAGCTTGGCATCAATCTCTTTCTCTTCCTCATCTAACTCTGCTTGTCTTTTGCGGAGCTTGGAAGACTCACGCTCCACCAGATCTAGCTCACGATCAATGTCTTGCAGGATCTTGGCACGTGCCATGTTGGAATTGCGGCACATTCTTCTGCGGGCCGAGCCAGTGCTGTATGCCGTCTGGCCAGTCGTTGTTGACTCATCCTCTGATGGTGGATTGGGGAGAGTTCGCTTCACCTTCTTTTGAGTGCCTGTTGGTGTGCCACCTGAGCTTTTCCCCTGTAGGAGGAGTAAACAAAAAACTGATTAGGACTGTAGGAATTCAAACAGGTTTCTTAGTCCTCAAAATAAATGAGGCAGCTGGTTATGTGTTCCAAAGAATTTGAAAAATGGCTTTCTCTGAACCACATTACTCAGATAAAATTAACCTGAGATGACTGCTAAGGGCATCAACTAAAGCCATGACTATAAATTAGGATATGACCATGGTGTTTTTGAGTGTATGAAAGGTTATTGCAAAACACCCTTTTTGTGCATCCCAGTAGAATATGTATTCCTGCCCCTAAACGTTACCCACTACTCACTAAATTGCACATGCCTAAGTTTGGTTTAAAAAAGTAATTTATTCACATTAAGCCTCTGTGGATCTCTGACAGCTCAGTATTTTTCCTGCAAGCTCAGCTCATTTCCCATCCTTTTATGTATGAGATTCTCAACAGTGAATTGCCCAGGCAGAAAACTGACTTCCATATTCCATGAGGGCCAGGAGCAACATGGATGCCTAAGTGGGTATATGTAACCTATTCAGTTGTTTCATATACTTCCCTTTGTGTATACTTTTCCCTATGTATATCCACAAACAAAATGAAATAACAGCTTGCTTGTTTTGTTTACGTTACACACAATAAAGTAAGGATGCATAATGTAATACACTACTTCTAAGGCTGGCTGTGTGGTGAAGAAAATAGCAGCAGTATACCAAGTGACAGTGTGGTGTTCAAGCTTCTTCATGCAAACATGGAGAGAACATGCAAACTCTTGCTGTGGGGCAGGATAACTAACCATTGAGACATCATGTCACTTGCGCTACATGAGCATGACATGACAAAGAATGGTTTCATTTGTGTTGCAAGACGCTTGACTAACCATTAGTTTTACATGGAGCAGTGATTCTTGGAATGTATTATTTCACAGGACAATTATCTGAAAACTGAATTTCTATGAAGAATAAGGTGATTTTGTCTTGTTTCATGTTTGAAACAGACAAATATTTACTCATGTATGAGTAAAACAGTCAAATTCAAAGGCCAAGAATTGCCGTGCTGCCACTTTTTTTTAATGCCATTATTTCAAGATTACAGGTTAATTAATGTATTATCTTACGAAAACAGGCTTTGTTATCCAGTTATCCCAAGAAAACAAAAGGTTGTTTATTCTGTCATCTCAATAGAACAAGCTCTGTTATCTCTAGATAATGAGATAATTACAAAAATGTCTTTTCCCCTTATTAGGCTTCTTAAAATGTTTATCAGAGATTAGGGGTGGCATGCCAGTATGCAGAGGTGCCATTTTGACAACTGTAGCAACTGATTTAAGCTCACAGGGTAAGATCAAGGAGTACCCATTATTGATAATAGTGATCGCAACAGACGGTATTGGTAATAAAGACTATCTAATGCAAAATGAAATAAATAATATTAATAAAGAACCTTTTGTTTTCTCATGATAATGGGTTATTATCTCATTATCACGAGATAACAAGCCTCATTTTCTTGAAATAACAAAATAATTATCTCATTATCTCAAGATAATTGCATTAAAAAAATAATATTTGGCATTGCAATCCTTGGCCTCTGTACAAAACAAAACAAATCTGAAAAACACTGCCATCATTAGAGCTGCTACCTGCTGGTATTTTGTGAAAAACTGAACTGAAGATGGAAATACGTCTCCTGAAACATCTAAATTAGATTTGCACATTATTAACCAAAAGAATAGTTTAAACACAGATGACAATCTTATCATCTTCCAGTTAAAATAGACCCATATTTGTGTTTTTGCTAGCCAGCACCCATGTCCTTTCTTGTATTTATGTCATGTAAAGTGATACATGTAGTACTCACAGTATAGCTATCACCAAACTGGGTGCCAGATGTTGCCCTTTCTTCTCCTGTTGGACTCATGGGCTTAGGGTCAGACATAGATCTCTGCATGGCTTTTGGTCCCCTTGGACTTGCTGGAGAGGCTTTTGATGGATCCGTACCTCCTCTTAGCTTTTGTGGGCTTGTATCACCCAGTGATTTGTCATAGGACACAAACTCAAGGGATTTGCTAGGGGATATGCAGGGGGATATGGGGGAATAGAGCACTTTGGGAGATTTAGGTGGGGCTTGAAGCATTGAGGACTCAACTTTGAGGTTAGGAGACTGGCCTATTTCTAAGGGGGTAGGTCGTTTCTTTGGTGAAGTCCTCTCAGAGTCAGACAGCTCCATCCTGGTGTCCATTCTAATGTTCCCCTCTGTATCAGTTTGTATAGAAATCTCAGTGTGGGCTTGAAGAGACATCTCTGACTGCCCACCCCTATCACCCCTGGCGGTGCGTGGTCGGCTTTGTCGGCTTCTGGTCTGAGCCTCCCATTCATCTTGGTCCTCATCGTCAGTCTGCACACAGCTGTCAACGCTCTTTTTAGCACTTCTCTTTTTTCGTCCTGCTGTGTAAGCTTTGCTGACCGTCTCATCCTCTTCATCTGTCTGGCACCCACTATCCGTGATCTTTCGGGACAGCACTGTGCCATCAGGTCCTAGGACAACTGCCTCCTGCACACCATGCCCTGGTAAGTCCCCACTTGGGTACATCTGACGAAGCTTCTGCTCTTCCAGTTGCATGCGCAGCTGCTCTTGGAGTCTCTGAATCTGCTCAAGCTGCTGTTGTTGCTGGGCATAGGTTTCTTTCTGCATCATAAGGTGAGCCTGTCTTTCTTCTTCTTGCTGGGACAGGATCTGCTGCTTCATGGCCTGCAGCTCCTCCAGTTCCTTCTGCACCAAGAGCTGTTCTTGCTCTCGGAACCGCTGAATCTCTTGGCGCTCCCACTCTAATTCCTCAGCTAGGCGCTGTTGCTTGAGTTTCTCCATTTCTAGCCTCTCACGCTCTGCCTGATACTGGCCATCCCCAGGAACCATGGGTGAAGACAGAGCTTCTAGTGACGCAGCTATAGCCTCCAGGGATGCATCAGTGTAGGTGTCAAGGGATAAAGAGGTTGTTGCTGTAGCGGCACCAGCAGTAGTAGTACCCCCTCTAGAGATCTCCAGATTGAGTGGGGCATCTCCTTGTTCTTCTGGTGCGGTAGTGGAGATAGTGGAGAGGAAACTGTGGGACCGTGTTAGTGGCAAATTCTGGAGGTTGGACAGGGAAGGCATGGTGTCGCTGGTATGCATACCTGACAGAGTGTTGTATGTTGTACTAAATATGGATCCAGGCTGAGTGGTAATGGCATACGTAGATGGGATTGGTGCTGCAACAGAGGAATAGACCACCCCATTTGATGACCTCAAAACGCTGCTTGTACCAAAGAGTGTACCAACAGCACTTGTGACTCTGGATTGGGAATAGGGTGGAATTGTCATTCCTGCGTAAGTCCCTTTCTTGGAGTAGTCAACAGCTTCACCTGTCAAAGTCAAAAAATATCAGTTGAGTCCAAATAATGCAGACTTATTCAATGTTGAAGCAAGCCATGCCTTATCCAAATAATGAAAAAAGGTGGAAAAGGGAAAAAAACTCTCCAATGTTGATAAGTGCAACAAGTATAAACAAGATGTACAGAAATAGCATGCAGGCACATGCAAAATGTATTACGATGAAAGGGCAAAAAAAAGAACAAAAAATGAATTGTCCATGCAAAACAAAAAGAAAAGCAAAAACAAACAAAAATGCCACGTTAGCCAAGAATGAGTTGAGGCAGTTCAAAGTGACATTTAAGTGACAGGTCTGCAATGTCACTCCACTGACCTGCATCAGAAATCTTTGCAGCGGTAAGATCTACTGCACCCTCTGTGGTGCCACTGAAATTATAGCTGTTCTTACTCTTGTAAAAGAACAGACCAGCTTCTGCTAGGTTAGTGTCTGACATCGACGGTTTAATTCCACCAAACCCTCTCATGCCGTAAGGTGATCGGTCATACTGGTAATGGTCATCACGATATCCAAAGCGGTCTTCAGGCAGGGGTGTGGTAGGTTGCTGAGTAGTGCAGACTCCTGCAAATGGGAGCTTGTACACAACATCACAGCATACAGCTCTTTTTCCTGCAGTCAGATCAACTGGTTTGCCATCATCATCTGTGATGACAGCTGTGACCACCTCTGCAGAAGCAGCATCCACTGATACCACAGTGTTGAATGGTTTTGTTGTGCTAAGGTCAACAGCTCCTGCCACTGTGGTTGTACCCGTAGTTAATCCATTGGCAACACAATTTGCAACAGAAGTGGGTGCAATAGTGACAGGGATAGTCTGGAAAGTTCCTACACCTGTGCTTGATCCAACTGAGAGGTTAATAGGAATCTCTGTACCGGCATTAGTGGAGGGCTGAGAGTCTATGGGCCGATATATAATTTGAGAAACAGGCTCAAATGCTTTGTTTTTTGTTAGCTGAAGGGGCACTGAGGATACTTGAGCGGTGTCTAAATTGTCACATTGCTGGATTGTGGCAGAACAGGTCACAATGGTGATACTATCAGTCATTATAGAAACAGTAGACGATTCAGCACTGAGGTTGACCACAGGTGACTGCACTGCACTGTTCTGACGACTGACATCAGTTGCAAAAGACTGACGTCTTGGGTCTGGGCCAGCAGACAGATCCACACCATTCATGTCTGATCCTGGGTCCACCTTCATAGTCCTAAGATCTACCACCTCAGAAGGTTGAACGGCCTGTCCATTCTGTGCTGGCAAATGAGGCTTAGGTTTCTCCATCGAGATTGGGACACCATTTGCCCTTGGAGCTGGCACTGGTGGTGGTGTCCTTTCATGAACAACAGAGACGGTGGTCCTTTGAACTTCAGTGGTGACCACTTGAGAGATCAGGTTAGGCATAACAACAGGTGGCTGTGCCGAGGCAGATATAGCCTCAATTATGTGACAAGAGCTAGACACATGTTTTTCTGGGCCACAAATCTCTTGACTTTCAATGGATTCTGTGACTCGTGTGTATGCCAGAGGCACCCTGGTTGTTGTAGGAGGGGTTGGTTGTGGGTGCTGCTGTGGATATGATTGAGGTTGAGGCTGTGGTTGGTGATAACTTTGGGGCTGAGCTTGACATGAAGGAGATACCGGGCCAGGGCTGGAGGGAGCTTGAGTTGAGACAGTGTCTACTGGAGAGCTGGGCTGAGATGGCAGTGTGATGACGACATATGTGTCACGAAGATTGCTGGCATATCTTGGAGAAGAAGGAGACTTTGGTGACGGTTGAAATGGCTTGCTCTCAGAAGAAGGGCTCAGATTCAGGACATTGTCACTAGGACCAGTGGGAAGTACAGTGGGTCTTGGTGGATGTGGGGCATGGGCAGGTGAAGAAGGCTGTGACCCAGGCTTTGGTGCAATTGGTGGTTTAACACCATGTCCTGGTCGGTGACCATCTCCAATCCCTGCATGAATGGTTGGCTTTGGGGCAACAGGAGGGGGAACATGAGGCTTGTACATTGGTGTAACTGTTTGTCTTGTAGGTGGTCCCTGGGCTGCGGTCATAGCTGCTGAAGCCTGAGGTGGAAGTGGAATTGGAGCTTTCCTGG
The DNA here is from genome assembly GCF_006386435.1 of Epinephelus moara. Classification (NCBI taxonomy): domain Eukaryota; kingdom Metazoa; phylum Chordata; class Actinopteri; order Perciformes; family Serranidae; genus Epinephelus; species Epinephelus moara. Next base: position 23,456,629 of record NC_065528.1, read on the forward strand.
GGAAAACAGTAGGTTTTGGTGGGGTGGGAGGAGGCAGTGGTGGTGCAACAGGTACTTCTGTTTTTTCCTGAGAATTAGCCCTACGCAGGACACTTGGCTTGGGGGGTATAGGTGGGGCAGTTGACACCACGCTGGGAATACTGGGTGTGTACTGAGGGACTGTGGGCAAGGGTGATACACTGACAATCACAGGGGCTGATGTTCTTGGGAGTGCACTAGATAAGTCCACAATATCAGCCTGGGATTCTGCGATTATTGTGTGAGGTTGCTGATCAGATGTTGGTGATGGAGGGGGCTCGGCAACCACTGTCACAGGCTCAGTTTCCATCACTAATGTTGTGTCTGATACTGCTATTGTATCCTCTTCCTTTTTAATCACACTCTCGTCATCAGAAGATAGTTCTCCTGAAGAGCACTGTGTCACCTTTAAGTCTGGGATGGGGTGGAGTGCCCTTCTAGAAGCAGTGGTTTCCACATCTGGCTCCTGCTGTGTTGGACTTGTTCCAGGAGTGAGCACTCTTTTAATTAGCTCTTCATAGGCAGTTTCAGCATCCAACAATGGCTTCCCATCTTTGCCTAATGTTACTGTGCTGCTTTTGGAGACGATATTCTCAGCAGGTTGAAACACAATTTTTGGGGTACCACTTTCCTTTGTTGGCTGCATATTTTGATATTCCTGCTCAAGCTGCATGAATTCCTTCCTCTTCTTTATCATGTCTTCATAAACTTCATCTGGTGATCTTAGTTTTTTGGGCTGAGCAGGAACAACAATCTTCTCTGGTTCCGCCTGATCAGCTGTTGTATTGTCAATAAGAGATGCATAGGCATAGTCTTCAATGAGCATGCCTCCATAAAGGGACTCTTTGCCTGGCTGAATCTCGCCTTTGTCGAGTGTTGGAGACTTAACCTTCAGCATTATTTCCTCATAAGCCTCATCAGCAGATTTGAGAGGTTTTTTCTGTGGTTTATCAGTATTTTGATCATCTGTCGGGGAGTGAAGAGATACTGATACAGGCAGTTGATATGTTTTCTGAACTGCTGCAATCTTTGAGGCATGGATTTCAAATCCCTCAGGGTCTGATTCAATACTAGGGGAGAAATCAGAGCAGGAGGATCGTCTGATTTCTTCCATCTCAGCTTCTTGCCTCAATTCCTCAGTTGGTGAGGCATCTTCAATAGGGGATAGGTTGCTTGGTGGTGTCTTTGGATGCTCTCGCCTCCTCTGGGCACGAATCTCATCTTTGTCTTTCTTGGATTTTTTCCCAGAGCCCTTTTGTTTTTCTTGCTCCTTAAGCAGCTCCTCTTCTTCTCTTAACTCTTCTTCCTCTGAGGAGTCTTCAATAGTTGGTAACATCTGACCAGGCTGTCTATGTTTGGCTTTCCTGTGTTGTTTACCCTCGCCAGAACGGATATGGCTGGGACTACTACTGTCACTGTCTTCATCCAGTGATGAGAGGGATGTTGGGGATGTACCAGGAGTGAAGCTGGATGCATGTAGACTGGATGATCCCTCACCTCTCGAACGATCATCTGGAGAGTCTGTGAGGCTTTCCATTTCAGGCTCTCCATCATCATTAGGTATACGCATAGGGCTGCTGGTTGAATTTAGCTCCATAGTTTGGAATTTGCGAACTGCAGTACCACTCTGATGCTCCTCTTGTTTTGGTTCTTGTCCCTCCTCTTTCTGTAAATCAGGTTTATCCTGTGAGCCGTGGAGTAGCTTATCTTCTTCATCATCTGGACTTATAGTGCTTTTCTTAGTAAGTCGCCTGCCTTTTCCTGATGTACTCTTCTCTACAGCTTCTGTTGTCTTCTGTTCCATTTGCTTTTTCTCATTCTCTCTGATCTTGCGCCGGACTAGGTTTTCCTCATCAGACGGGGAAGCATCCTCATTCTCACTCATTTCCATTATCTGTTTTCGGATAAATTCCTCATCATCCCCAGACATTGGGCTCTCTTTTCCAAAGCTTTCACTGCTATCATCCAGAGAATCTGCCCTGATATCCATGGGTACAAGGAGCTTTTTCTTTGTGGTACCTTTGGCATTTTTCTCAGTAAGTTCTCTGTCATCTTCTGAGCTGGGTGAGTCAGGTGAGAGAGGAAGCACCTCTAATTTACGTCTCTTCTTTAGAGTGTCTGTTAGTTTCTCCTCGTCATCCTTTGGTTGTGTGATTGCCTGGGCCTCAAGAATGGGAAGGACTGTGCTTTCCAGCTTGGCTAGGTCTGATGGGCTGGTGGGACTGCTGTCCTTGGCAGCCATTTCTTTCTCTCCAGGTTCTTTCAAGGTCTCCACTGTTTTCACCTGTTGGATTGAAATAAGGCACAATTATTATTTTTACTCAGATACTACACTAAAAAAATTGGCATATATAAACTGGGATTTTTGACCTCATTACATGTGAACCACGTAGGTGCATATGAATTCTTGAGGAATACCAAATGGAAATGGAAATATGCTTTCTAGAGCTCCATTAATTTGTTACAAAAACTGTATTTTTCCAATACCTGAAAGAAATAGTAATGACAGCGAAACCAAATCAATTTGGTACAGACAGAATCACAATATTTCTTTACAATAACCTGGTAGAAAATCCCTGCATCACGTACATAAAATGAAACAGCACTTCCGTCGTTGGTTAGTTTTTAGCAACCTAAAAAATGGCTACCTGGAAAACCAGTATCAATTTAAGTGTACACTATATTTGGAATATTTTCACCCCTTTACCTTGCTGTCACACAGTTCTTTCCAATGGGTAACTGAAGCTGTTTTCTCAAAACCATCAGACTCCAGTGACAAAAACAATAATTTGACTTCACAGAAGTTGCAGGTCTACCACAGCTTCGATTAGTCGCTGGGTAAGGTACAGTGGAGGAAATATTCTAAATGTAGTGTGTCTAAAGTAATTTTTTCAGTTGGCTAAAATATATTTTTCTGTAGCCCCCAATGCAATACCTTGCCTAGCTTCTATGTTGGTAGAGTTGGTTTATCAAAGACACTAACAAAGCAACACAGTACATAAAATAAGCGCAGCAGAAACATCAGATTGGTTGGACCAACATGTTTACCTATGTAGCTTTAAATTTTACAGTTAGGATTGAAAATGGCAACAGAAATAAACAAGTATGCCGATTTCACATATCTCTGCAATTAAAATCAATTAACCTTTCACTAAGCCCTGCCCCTTTGTGATGATTCAACGTTCATCTGCGCTAATGCGATGCCACACAGCTGGTTGAATATCAGCAAAGTTTCCCTGCTTCCCTTCACTGGTTCCTGTACAGCAGGGTCGGTCTTTGTTTCACTGTTATAATCATTAAAAAGCAAAAGCAGCATGTGTATACATTCAGTAGGCTATATCTTCAGTAGCTAGCTAGCTAACCCTACACTTTTCAGGGTTTGATTTTGGTTTTGGAACAAGGAAGAAACATGCATCTTTTTCCAACCTCTCCAGGTAACGAGTATCATTAATACACGACGCTACGTTATGATTGGCCAGTCTGTGTCCGGGGGCAGGATCTAGTGAAGGGTCAATTGCTAGTTGTCTACCCGAAAGTGATGTTTTTAGCGCAACATCATGGTGTTTCCTTCTGTGAAGTACAGACCAGAATCACCTGGAAATGATTGTAAACAGTCATTGTGATTTGATCAATAGACTGTTTCACTGCTACTCTGTTGCTATGGGAACAGCTTTGGTCCCTGTTTACTTCCTGTCAGCTACTGCATTAACAGACACTCCAACAGGAATTAGAGAGGGATCCTCCTGGAATGTTAATGCTGTCAAGTTTGAGACGGTCTTTAATTTAGTAAATTTCTTTTTTGGACTAAGTTCAAGTACTGAGTATTTACCTTGGCATGGAGGATGGACATCTTAGGTATTTTCAAATGCTTTTTAGATAATCACTGAAGTTGCCAGTGTGTACAGAATCACAATTTAATTTATTTAGCCAGCTTTCACTCTTCAAGAATGTGATACATGCAGTCTGTAATCTAAATGTACTACTGTATAATGCAGTGTTGAGATATTAATTTCAATATGGTGCAATGTTACATTCAGCCATTTCCATATAACTGACCTCCACATGTATCTGAACTTGAGTAAACAATGTGCAAAGATAATCATAAAATCTACCTCTACTTGTGCTAAACACTATGATCACCTCAGCGACTGCGTCTTCATCACTGGGCTTTCCCAGAGCCTCCTTTTTCTCCTCACTGTTCGTATTCTCCACTGGGCCTTTGTCCTGCTCACTTACTACTGGGATTTCAGGTTCTGCTACAGGGACTGAAGCTACTGACACAGACACACCTCCATTTTCCAAAGCCGTCTCTAATACTTCATCATTCTTTGATACTGTGTGCTTTTCTACATCAAACTCTGCAGTGCCATCTTTGTCACAGGCTGTGCTCGTCTCTGATACTGAAATAAGTTCCTGGGTGTTTCCAGCAGGAGGTTGTGACTCAACCTCTCTTTTATCAAGTTTGCCTTCCTCCTCTTTAATTGACACCTTTTGCTCTGAAACTTTCTCCAGTGGTTTCTCATCACTGCCTGTCAGAGCTAACATCTCCCTCACTGCTTCATGTTGATTTTCAGCAATACTGTTTGTATTTTGTGAGCCGGCTTCCGTCTCATCTTGAATGACTTTCTCCTCGCAGGTTTCGTCTCTGACATGTGTCTCGCTAATGACAGCTGAGGATGACACCGTCTCTACGTTTTGCACTGATGGCTCAACACTGTCGGTTTCTTGCCCTTTAGAATCAGGAGTTGGGGGAATAGATGTAACCACAGCCTTCTCAGATTTATCATCTGCTTTTAACGTTGTATCTACAGGTGTCTGCTTTTCCTCTTCCTGAGCTACGATCTCTGCTTCGACCACAGGTTTTTCTTTCTCCTCTGACTTCTCAGGCAATGACAATGTCCCACTAAGGCTTTCTTTAGCAGGTGAGGGCTCACACTTTGTTTCTGATTCTATCTCTTTATTTATTAGGATCTCTTCTTTTGGGATTTCTTCAGCGACAGTCGGAGCTGGCTCACTTGCCGTTTCTGACTCTTTCTGCTCTATTACAGGGCAGACATTCTCTGTTTCAGTAGAGGAAGGTGCTGGACCTGATTCAGCTTTAACAACCTTCTCCTGCAGAGTTTTCACCTCACTTGCTTTTTCAACTATTATCTGTTCAGTTGCTTCTTCTTCTAAAGCTTTCCCTTCATCAGCTTTTACCTCAGTAGCCCTTTCTGCTGCTTCATTCTTCTGAGCTCCCTCCTCTTCAAAGGCTTTGTCATTAGATGATTTATTCTCACTTCCTACCACCTCAACGGTTTCTTTTTCAACAGCTTTCTCCTCAGTAATTTTTTCCTCAGCAGCATCCCTCACTGTTTTCATCTCAGCTGATGTTTCCTCATCAGGTACTTGCTCCTTAGCTGTTTCTCCTGCAGTAATACCTTTTTCAGTGTTCTCTTTTGCTTCCTCTACAGCTTTGGTTTCTCCATCAACAGGAGCAACAGGAGGTGACTTATCTGCTGGGTCAAGTGGCTTCTCCTCTTTTTCTATGGGTTTGTTTTCGACTTTGTTAGCCTGACTTTCCTCGTCTGAAGCTGAGACAGGATGTTTGTTTTCTGACACTACTGCATAACTTTCAGATGCTGCACATTTTTCTGGCTCTGGTTTTAAGTCTTGCTGAGTCTCATCAGGTTTAGGTATCTCAACATTGTCAACAGGAGCTGAATTTTCTGCAACTGCAGGAGGAGTAGCATCTTCTTTGGATACTGGCTTCTCTAATATAGGTTCTGGTTCTGCCTTTATTTCTGCAGGTACTTCATTTTTTACCTCAGGTGCTACACTGTCAGCCTCAGGTTTTGAAGTGATGTCTGTTTGCTCCACATTAATAGGTGTGTCTACCATATCTGATGGAGCTTGATCTGCAGCAGTAGCTTCGTCTATCTGTGGTTCTTCACTTGGCTTAGCAATTTCTACTTCTGTTATTTTCTCCTCATTAGCATTTGTAGGTGAAGAATCTGGCTTTGGATCAACCTGAACAGGAACTTCCTGTGAGACTGCATCTGGGATTGAGGCGGGTTTTGGCTCAACTGAATTAGTTGTCTCTTCTGAAAGCTTTTCTGGAGCAGGCTCCACTGTGTTGTCAACTGTCAGGGGAGCTGCAGCCTCACTCTGGGTAATCTTGGGATTTGGCTCTGTTTCCACCTCAGCGGGGACTGTTGGCTTGTCTAAACCTGTATTAGTCAATAGATTTTGCGTCTCACTTTCTACAGGGGGAGAAGGTTCCTCTGTCGCATTCTCAGAGCCACTCTGTTGCTGACCTGCTGGGATTTCACTGACAGGTGCACTCTGCGCTTGTTGCTCGACATTAGGTGGCTCCTCTGCTGCTTTCTCGGAGCTGCTCTGCTGTTGCTCAACTGCTGGGATTTCACTGACAGTTGCACTTTGTTTATCAGCATCTGATGGCTCTATCTCAGGATGAGACTGGTCCTCTGCTATTTTCTCAGAGCTGTTATGCTCTTGCTCAACTGCTGGGATTGCAGGGATACTCTCACCTACACTCTCTGAAATTTGAGAAGGTTGTTCAGGGTGAATTACAGGCTCAGACACCGGTTCGGCTGCGAGTGGTTGTGTTTGTTCTTCTGACTGTGGTGTTTCCTGATGGGTGCTATCAGGAGGAGGAGTGCTAACAGAGAGAGGGGCATCGGGAGGAGGTGAAGTTAATGCATTATCAGGTGTAGGAATGGTTTCGGGCACTACCTTGGTATCAGGAGTTGATGGGGTTAGGTCTGCTGCTTCTACTACAGGTTTGCTATCTACAGCAGCGGGGGCAGGGGTGGACGAGGGAGCAGGAGAAGGAGCAGGAGCAGGTGGTTGCTTCTTTGGGGAAGCCATGGCTGGAGGTGGCACGTCTCCCAGCTGGCCTGACATGGCTCTTTGGGTCTGGCAGTTGAGGCAAAGCCATTCTTTCTGTAAGACAAAGATAAAAACAAATTGTTAGTTCTTAAGAATACACATAATGACGGTTTCCTGCGACATGATTTCTACCACTACATTCGAAAATAAGTAAATGTCTCTACGTGGGTAAAACGTCACTGTGACAACACAGCAGTGTAACTTCTTCTATTTCAAGGGAAGCTTTTACATTTATGGGACTTAAGAGACAGGCCTATGCATAATGCATGGTAATGGGACAGGGGTTTACCAATGCATGTCAGAGAGGCGTGGGTGGCCTGTGCAGACATTTCATGTAGCAGACTTACCAAAGAGACTGTGTTTGAACGTGTAGTTTGTGTTATTATGATTGTATAACTTGGTGTGCATATGTGTTGGCATAATTTAACCATGACAGTGAACATGCACATATCCTAAATGTGTTTTTAACCCCAACCTGTTCATTAGATTATTTACAGACATTCAAGACTGACAAAACAAGGATTTTCTGCACGACTATAATGCAAGTCAGCGAACTGCAAATGTTTTTCCCAAGACTCTGTACTCCCTGAACATCTTATTTAGCTCCAATTACCTCTATCCAAACGCTGAGGCACAGCCAATTTAAAGAATCGGCCAGTGCTGTTTATTCTTTAAGTACCATAATTTCCTCCTTAGAAACACCTGGGATGTAGTCCTTACCCAAATCTTAACGGCATTGCTGCTTGCAATGGAAAAAGAAACACACTGCTGGCACAGCTGCTCTCATCTGTCATCTCAGAGCTCTGCGAAATCTGTCCTGTCATGGCGGTCTTAGTATTGCTGTATGTTCCCAGGTACTCACTTAAACACAGGGCTCTGGAGGAACATACCATAACACCAAAGGCCCTGCTGAGGGCTATAATTCAAGAGCTGCAGCTATTATTGGAATTTAATATCCAGCACTGTTTTGCTTTAAGTGGTTGTAAAAGTGTTGATAAACAATCAACATGTTGGGGTTGGAAAAAAACTACATACTGGAGCTATAAACAGTGTAAACACACATACACACCTACACAATGTGGGGACACCATGCCACAATGTGCGTTATGGGGACCACACGCGCAAATGCTAATCTGCCTCATGCAACACTTGCACACACACATGAACAGTGACTCTAAGAAGAGGTAACAGTCAGCATGTTTTCAACCATCCTCAACTCTGACGTAAACACCTCATTTCACATTTCGCCAAGTGCTCTAACATTCCTCTGTGACCCCCCCCATCCCCCACCCCTCGTATAAATGCCGTTGCCTGGCTTAACAGTGGGGTTTATGCTAAATTCGGGCATCAGAGAAGATTGCAACCCGCATGTTAAGCCATGCAGCAGACAAGCCACCTCTCTCCAAGCAGAGAAAGAGGGAGACAGAAGGAGGATGGAGGAAGAAGACTGAGGAAATGTCACATCAGAAAAAGTCGGGGTAAATAAGGCATGAGCTGCCCTGTTTTAGTCCATGCCTAAGAAGTAGGATGCTTGCACTCTTGAGAGAATGACACACCTGCAAACACATCTCAGTGGCATGTACCCAAGCATAAAAAAGAAACACAAATGTTTTGACAAGGCAAATATTTATATATGTGGAATTGTGACTCACAAGATGAAAGAAGCATTAATGAAAGAGACGATTTTAATATCTGGAAGAAGAGAAGGAAACAGAGACATGGAGGGAAGCCAATGAAAGACATAAAAAACAACACACAGAGATGCGTCTGCTGAGGTTTGCTGACGTTTGTGAGTTACATTCCCAACTTGACAGAAATCCAGTTAATCCTCAGACATGATGATGGAAACAGCACAGATGCGAATTTGTGTGCGTGTGTATGTGCGCGAACAAGCACGCGCTATCAACATCCGTCCCTGCTGGGAGGACTTGAGATGGGAGTTTCTCCAGCTTGATGGCTCTATCAGTTAAAGCAGAGAGACCAGGAACTGAGAGCCGGAGAGATGGCCGCCAGATACGAAAAGCTGAAAACCCACTCAGTCAGACAGTCGGTCAGCCTCAGCCTCTTCAGAGCCAGTCATCACCGATATTATCAACACAACACAACAGGCACACTTAAAGCTTTTACTGCCCCCTCAAAAACACACTTGGTCTGTGTGTTTCTTATAGCTACTGTGCAGAACTAAATCACTCCTTTATTTGGAATAACCTCTCTGTTAAAGCAGATATGTTACTTAACTCACTGCTGCTAAGTGGCCATCTCCAATTCCTACTGACATGTCTTACAGCAATCACCCTAAAAGGCCATCAAGTCATTAAGTGTCTTTCTGGCTTCATTTAAAGTTACACAAGGCAACTTTGGCAGCTCTGACCCCAATAAATTTCAGATGGCTGTACACAGTACGCCTTTGTTTTCTTTCCCAGGTAGCCCAAGAATACAGAGAGATAAGAAAAGTGAATAATGTTATGCCAGTTGATACAGCCTGCGCTCTTTTTTTCAAATAGTACTGAAATTATTCATGCATTTCATCTGCAGTTACTTAGTATTGTACTTAGGGACAGTCAGCAGTCAGACAGGGTCAGGTTACAAACCAATCACAGCCGACAGATATCTTTCCCTTCTTCTGTAAATATTCAGTCTGATAAATACGGAAAAGTTGATCATGTTAGTGCAGGGCTACCCAGTGCTTTACATCTGTCCCACGGACGATAGGCCTACACATTTATAAACAGCGCCTGGAAGAAGATCAGCTCTGCAGTCAGGATTTCAGGTAAATAGGATGCAACCTGCTGCTGCCCTCTTGATTGCTGGCACAAAAGGGGCACTCAGCACCCTCCTTGCGCTCTCCAGGTGGCTAAAGATGCGGCATGTGTACAGCCTCAAATTTCCAGGGCTGGTACCTGCGGTTATTCCACAGGCTAGTTAATAACATGTCGGGCAGGAAATCCAAAGTGTGGGATCATTTTGAGAAGGTGAAGGACGAACCCAAGGTGATATGTAAACTCATCTTCATTGGTCGACTACAAACATGACGTATCATCTGAAACATGGAAGTAGCTACATGCCCATTAGCCCACAGCGTCATTAACAGGCGGCTCGCTCAGTGTGTGACGTGCACTTGTAGATAAAATATAGGCCTATATTAATGAAGGTTCATTAGTACGGTTTTGTATTTCTCTGTAATGTAGCACAGTGTTAACAATGTTACTGATACTATTCTTTCTCACACCTTCAACTCAAACCATTGTGTTGCCCCTCCCAAAATATATCATTTAATAATTAAATCAATAAACACGCAGGCGACTAGTCGACTAATGGCCCTAAATGATGACTATTGGTAGACTAGGAAAATTCTTAGTCTTGGGCAGCCCTACTGGTAACACAATATTTTTATAGTGTGGTAAAGGATCTAAAGACTTCTGCCACCACTGATCTGAACCAAAAGTTATGACAATACATCCACTAAAAATAAGAGATAAGAATAAGATATTTGGCTAAAATTCAAATATGTCAACCTCACTGGGGTGCTGCTCACAAGGCTTCGTTTTCTGGGGACCATGAATTCCTACACTAAATTTCATGGCAATCCATGATGGAAATTTCCATCTGGGCTAAAGTGGTGGATGAATTAACCTACTGATGGACCAATATCATCTGCTAGTATGGCTATATTGAATGAAAAGATTAACTAACTAACCCCTGATAATGACAGTGATTGATCATTAGTTACAGTCCTAGTTAGAACTAGCTTTATAAGAATTGTCTTACTCTGTCACCAGAGATGATTTCTCACCGGAACCAACACACACATCAAAAATTTTATTAATAGAGGGAATCCACAGGGTCTAAATTAGTGCGGATGGTACGCTCATCTCTTGCAGCTTTGCCTTGTAATTAAAGCTAACGAGACAGGTGCATTTTTATATAACAATCTTTCCTCCTGCAAGCTTTCAAATAAATGTGACATGCCTGTTTGCTTTTCTGTCTGTCTGCTGTGACTCGCTCTTCAAACAGGAGCATGGATGATTCATAAAAGCATGGGAGTCACCCGCTCACATCACCACCTCACAAGGACATATTCTAGCATCACATGTGTAGGGGTACCAAAAGGTTGACACACACCAACACCCACGCAGATGAGGTTGTGACGAGTTTGATGTCATACAAACACTCAGATGAAAGGCATGAGATACCTCGGAAAGAAACGACAACTTGCTCCTTCTCTTCCCACATGATATTTCTTAAACAAAAACAAGCTCATGCATGAATGAATTAGGCCAGATTCTGTGTGAGCGTTTCCATCTCGCTTTCATCTCCAACTTTCCATCCTCCTCAAACTTCCTCCAAGGACACAGAAAGAAGACAAACGAAAAACCGCAGACGGCAACCAGATATTGAGACGAGATGGTGCCCATGTTCAGTTATTGTTTCCAACTGGGAACTGGAGTGTTGTGAAGGTCGGTGGAGCTCTTTGATTAAGACTTACACCCTACGAGGGTTTTACCAATCTAAATTTAGACGGAGCTTGGCACTGAGAGTGGGAGAGGATCTAGAAGAGAATGGGACAGATGGATAAAGACAGATGAGAGGATGGAGAATGAGAAGAGCCAGAAGAATTGCAAGAACATGCGAGAAACAAAGGGTGATAATGGTGTGAGAGACAAGAAAAAAAATCAGGAAGATGAGAGGAACAAAAGCAGGGAGAAGCAGACAGACTGAAGCAAAAGGCGGAAGGAGAAAAGGCGGATGGTGTAGAGAGGGAAAGGGTGACGCAGTAGAAGCGAAGGAGCTTTATGGTCATTGGTGGTGATTCAACACCAGCTCCTGCCAACAAGCTTGACATTATCACCGTGTAAATCTGCTAATCAATTGCCGGGAAATCAGGACAAGCTTCAGTTCATCATGACTGCCAGGAACAGCCTTAAAATGTTACAGTACAGAGAATTAAGTTGACGTCATTTCCACATACAGCGGCACAACTTCCTGCCCTGCCTCTGACTTGACTTCTGTTCAACCAGCTCTAATTGCTCAGTGTTATTTCTCAGCGAAGGTGTCTTTCATCATTCCGTCTGAAAAGTTTAAAGAAATAGTTCAACATTGTCCAAAATACGTTAATTTGTTTCCCTGCTGAGGGATATTTTTACAGCCTTTACAGATTTTTACAGCTATGCTGGCGAGTTTAGCTTAGCATTAAGACAGAAAATAGGTGCTAAGCTAGCCTGGCTCCATCCAAAATTAATAAAAATCGGCCATGAGGAACTCAAGTCTTCCTGAATGTATTAAAGTTAGCATTAAATGGCTAACAGAGTGCTTTTTGATTCGGCATACCGTAAAACTTCACTTCGTAGCCCAGGCTATTATTTGCTTAAATCACTGATATCAACGTGCCTATATTTAGGACAAGTGTCTATACGGGACAGGCCTTTAATTCCTTTCACAGGAAACTGTCGCTCAACAAAGATGGGAAATACAATCAAATTGTTCATTTAAACCAGTATGAATATTCATACTTACATAAAAATTAGGCTTTAGATGATACATCAATTGTGAATCATTTATTTGTTCCATCTCCAACAAACAGCGCATCAGAGAGAGAGAAGGTTATGGCACCCGGCATACTGACACAACACTGCGTCATTGTGTTAAAACAATACTCTAAACTTGAAATAATTTTTATGAAAAATCCTTTTGATTCTTTTGATTTAAGAAAACCTTGCAGACTAAACTAATATTAATAACTTACAGGGTAATCGAGGAACGGACACATAATTTGAGGTGGCTAACAACCTGGTTTTATACATCCGAATAACTTCTGTAAAGAAAAGAAGTGCTTGGCATCCAGACCAGGCCTCTAATTGAGACAGGCATTAATTTATCAAAATGTGTCGTCACACCGGGCTAGTAAAAGGGACTGGTCCTTTAAAGGTAGGGTCTGGAGGATTTTCCAGTTGCTGTTTGTAAACACACATTCAAATTTGGCCCCTCCTATCAGGGTCAACTCTCCCGGGTGTATGGAGCCCGGAGGTACGGAAGAAGGCTTCGTAGAAGAGGTTCAGGCAAGGCTCGCGCTGGTGCACGCTCGGACACGCTCGGGCACGGCACCTGCGCTCTCTCATTGGCTGGGGAAATCTCCGCCCAGAAGGGGTCCGAGCTCACAAAAACATCAAAATACAGTTAAAGGGCAGGAGCTCTGCAAACAGAGTCACCACCACACATGAGTAGAAGCCCATAGGTGATGATTAAGCAGGATTTCATTTGTATATGTCTATATTTTGTTTTGTTTGAAAATCCTCCAGATCCTACCTTTAATTAGGACTAGGCTTTTATTTGAAAATTTTATGGTATTTAAATGTCCCTTGTAAAAATAGGAAGCTTCCAACATTATCTGCCTTTTATTTGAGTTAAAATACTAGTGTGCAGTATTTATTTACCTGTGCAGTAGCAGATACCCATGTATCTTGGGTTGAAAACACCAGTATCATATTAAAAGGCATGGTTTGTCTTTTTGGAAAATGTAATATGTTTTCTTGCTGGGAGTTGGATGAGAAGATTGATCCCACTCTTGCTGAGATGTTAATGGGGGGACATGTGAGGAATGGGAAGGTGGACGTTACACTTCATTGTGGCGGGAAATTGCCACCACTGTGACAGCGTTATCAGCAGTAAACACCATATGAGCGGCACTGTTCCATAACTGCTAGCTAGCTTGTCGATACTGTACACCAGTCCATAACTTTAGGTAGAAACAGGAAACTAGGAAGGGACTTGTCGCTGGATACTGATTGCCGTTTACAGCAGCCAATTTGACGCCGCAAGCAATGGGACGAATGAGGTGGCTGGGATTAAGCTAATGCTGCTGGGGTCTGCCCATAGGTCCGACAGCCCATTATTCCGACTACCCATTGGTTCGACATCCCATTGTTCTGACCATATTAAACCCATTGTTCTGTAGTTCCGTTGTTCCGAAATCATCATGATGCCCTGTGGTTAAGGTCTGGTTAGGTTTAGGCACAAAAACCACTTGGTTAGGGTTAGGAAAAGATCATGGTGTGAGTTAAAATGAAAAAGAAAGTGGCAAACACATAAGCCGTGAGCCTGCTTCACCTCAAGCCTTTCCCAGCTGACCCAGAGCCGGTTGCGGCGCACCATCAAGGCAGAAATACACCTGCTGGGAGCCATTCAGCACCGCGGAGAGCTGCCCACACAACTCCGACCCCAGAGTTAATAACAGGAGGTGATGGTGTTTCACTCTCTCCTCTCTATGACACTTGTATCTCGACCAGTAGCCTACTTCTGTTGCGTTTGCTGATCCTCTATGGTACACAAATACAGTATAGCCTAGTATAGTATAATCACATATCGGAACAATGGGACGTCGGACTAATGGGATGTCGGACCAATGACATGGACCCATGCTGCTAACAGTGCTAACATTGCTAACAAAGACAAAAGTGCTGACGGAGCTAAAAGTGTTAATGGGGTGACTTGGGGGGAATGGGAGGCTGGGTGTTATGCTTCCATGACGATGCAGGCCTACCACCTTTTGTTAGAACGGCATTTTTCAGCGGTAACCGCCATATGAGCGGCGCCGCTCCACAACTGTTAGCTAGCTCGTCGGTCCTATGTGCAGGTCTGTAACTGGTAGAATTTAATGTCATGAAGTAGGAACATAACAATTCAAGGAAGTGTTTCTCTGACTGCAAATTAGTTTACACCCTCGAGTGCAGGATGAGTCATCAACATTCGTAAATTGCTTCCCAAGAAATGAAAACTGTAATATACCATTAAAAATACCCCCAAAACAACTTTTTGATCGTTAGGCCAGATATTGGTGTATAGAGGGTGTATGGGCTAGATGTTTCCCTGTCTCAAGTCTTTACACCAAGCTAAGCTAAGCTAAGATAACCATCTGCTGGCTGTGGCTAAGTATTCAATGGTAAAATCTTCTTATCTAACTTTCAACAAGAAAGAGAGAACAAAAAAATTTGAAAAAGATCTATTTCTTAAAACATGATAGGCCTGCTGGTGTTTTCAGTCCAAGATACACAGATAACTACTAATATTCAGGTAAATAAATACCACACATGCAAAATAAAGGCTGATAATGTTGTTATAATCCTAATCATATGAATAATAAGGCTGTTGAAAGACTACTATCCTTTCTCAAGTCACCTTTCAGTGCTAAAGCTCTTGGACAAAGTAACGTCTGGAAGTCACTGCCTTTTCTCATTGATGAGTGTTGCTGAGTGGCCAACTTAATTATAATGCACTAAGACTGCGAGCAGAACATCACAGCATCAGCTCCTTTGCAAGCCAAAAAAGATCTTTGTCCTAATAAATGTCCCGCTGTTATAGATGTTCCCGTCGCGGGTTCAATGTGCTGCTTGCACCCTTCTCAAGTGAACCATGCTCATGTGTTGATGTAATTCTCATTTTGAATCACGAAACTAAATGTTATGTGAGCGTCGATAGCCTTAAGGCTGGAGAACTGGGCTTCGGACCAGGAGATTGTTGGCTTTAATCCCAAAATAAGCAGCAAGATCTGAGCGCGGAAGTTGAATAAATCGAATGCTGCTGTCAAAAAGCCCTTGGAGAAAAGTACTTTTAACCCCCAGCTGCTTAGTAACCAGCACTAGAGGACTGTGGCTGCACTGGGCAGATCCTAGATGGGTATGTGTGTAAGGGAATATGAGTGAAGCAGAGTGCTGCAGGAAACCGCAGCAAGCAATCTGAGCAAACATTCACTGGGTAAATGAAGGTTGAATAAAAGTTAATTATCCAGTTCTGTATAGAAATCTTTTCCCCGACGGATGCTGAACAACAGCCTGAATGTTTTCTCTTGACGAGAGTGTCAGGCTGTGTCAGCACATTGTGGATTGATGTCCCAATGCCAGGTGAGTGAAAGAGTGCCGGAAGAAAGAAAAAAAGAAAGAAAGAAAGAAAGAAAGAGAAAAGTGTGCGATCGTGTGTATGAGTCTATATTTTCAAAGTGGATCTGACACAAAGGAAGAGGTGTGAGACAGTGCCTATATATACTCTGAGCCCAGGGATTAAGGAGAGGGAGAGAGACGTTTGTTTCAGGGCATTTTCTGTCTGCATCTGTGTTCGTTTAACTGCAACCCACATCATAATCTGTCTGCATGTGTCAGCCTCCCATCTCAAAGAGAAGGAGTTGAGTTTTGTCTAAGACACTCAAGGATTTTCGGATGCTCTTCTCTCAATCTTTTGTTTAAAAAGACTCACGCTTCCAGTCAGCCTACATATCATCTGCCACGTTTATCCAAAGAGCCATACAGCAAAGTAAAAGAATGCATATTTAGCCTGATCCTTGTTATGCTACCTCTTTAGGGCTCCATACATTAATATTTATATTTTAAAACACATTTGCTATATCATAATTGTGCTCGGCCCCTTGTCAGTTGTTTGCTAACATAATATATGTATAATATGCCTGGGTCGTGTCAGCTCATTTGGCAGTTTATACACATTATAATGACCGGTTACTTCATACATGTCAATCTGCATCAGCTGTAGGTTTGTGTAACCTCCTCCTCTGCTGATAAGAGTGTTTGTTTTCCATACAAAGCTTTTGCGCCGCTAAGCTCTGATGACTAAGCTCATCAGTGCAGGTGGACGGAGGAATGGTGCCAGAAGAGGGGAGCGGAGAGAGGAAAAGGAAAGAGGAGAGGGAGGTGGGGAGGGAGGAGAGGAAGATTCCCAACCTCCTTCTCCATTCGGTGGAAAGGCTAGGCCTAATGAGCTGTGGGCTTCGGTTGACAACATTTGGAAGCTTTTCATTGTTTAAAGGAGGTTTGGCGTTAAGAGGTGGAGACATACCAGTAGATTGAAAGGACAGGGGCTGTGATTTCATTTATGCTAATTACTGTGGCTGTGTATGAATCAGCCGTGTTTAAAGGGAAATTTCAGTTTATTTCAACCTGTCTCCTGTCGTCCTAAATTTGTTTCAAGTGGCTAGTGACATAAAAAAAATAGTTAGCATGTTAGCTGTTAGCCTAGATACAGCCGGGGCGCATAGTAGCGTCAGACCTGTTAAAACGTAAGTGAACGGGCAACCTTCAAGTGCAAAGTTAGTCCACTAAACAAGCTTTTTTTTCCACAAAGACCGTCTCATATCATTAGGATAAATGTCAGAGAACATAA
>NC_065528.1:23474157-23517176 GCF_006386435.1 Epinephelus moara
CACGGTATGAGATCGCTGCTTGTTCTCGCGATATTTCGGCCGCGTTTTGGAAAGCAGAGCTAAATGGTAAACAAACATGGCACTACACCGGTAAGGTAAGACAACACGTTTACATGTTTTCTATATGTTCTCTGACATTTATCCTAACGATATGAGGCGGTCTTTGTGGAAAAAAAGCCTGTTTAGTGGAGTAACTTTGCACTTGAAGGTTGCCCGTTCACTTATGTTTTAACAGGTCTGACGCTACTAATGCGCCCCGGCTGTATCTAGGCTAACAGCTAACATGCTAACTATTATTTTTATGTCACTTACACTCTATGTATTAACATTATACAGCACCACATAGTCTACATAGTATGTAGGCAGCTAATCAGCCAACCAAGTGTCAGCAACTCAATGCATTAAGGCATGTAGACATGGTGAAGACGACCTGCTGAAGTTCAAACTGAGCATCAGAATGGAGAAGAAAGGTGATTTAAGTGACTTTGAACGTGGCATGGTTGTTGGTGCCTGGGATTTTCAAACACAACCATCTCTAGGGTTTACAGAGGATGGTTCCAAAAAGAGGAAATATCCAGTGAGCAACAGTTCTCTTGGTGAAAATGTNGTCCAACCTTGAAGCAGATGGGCTACAGCAGCAGAAGACCACACCAGGTGCCACTCCTGTCAGCTAACAACAGGAAACTGAGGCTACAGTTCACACAGGCTCACCAAAACTGGACAATAGAAGATTGGAAAAACGTTGCCTGGTCTGACGAGTCTGGATTTCTGCTGCGACATTAAGGCTCTGCCTTGACAGACTCTACAAGATGACAGTGAATATGTCACAGTATGTACAACTGAAGTCCACAAGGGCTCAGTCCGCAAGTCCAGAGGGTGGACTTTTGGATTCAGCCCTTTTTTCAAATCACATAGGCCACACGTCTGGGGCCATATTCACAAACTTTCTGAGAATACTCTTATAGAGTTCCTAACTTAGCCTAAAGGTTAGGAGTCCTAGCTTAGGAGTGATTTAAGAACGTTCTTAGAGCAACTCTGAGCAAAGAAGGAACAGAAACTTTGACCTTAGTGTGGAGGTGTGGTTGACCCCATTGCTAGGGGTGATGCATTCTTTTAACAGGTGTGATTGGTTGTCACAGACATGCCCTTTTATGAGCCTGCAAGGTGTGGACACCCTTTGTGAATATGGCCCCTGGAGTTTAATTGACAGAAAATGTGCACAAAATTTAAAAAGAAAAACTTAATCTAGTAGCAGCAAAGAACATTTCTACGAGCCTAACTGGCCACACAGATTCAATTCAGCCCTTCACAGACCTTAATTAAACCAACACATGCCACATAGAGCTGCTGCTATGCTAAATCTGGTTACAATTCTTGCATCATCACGTTTTTTTTTCTGCCTGACAGTAAATTCTGCCTATAGGTGCTGGTAATGTGACTCAGAGGCGTGACTCATGAGTGCTACGACAAACCACAACAGTCAGGTTGTCATGAATTGCACTGCTTAGGGCAGAGCTGGCCTGCACCCATATCCTTTGTGACACCCCCCCCATCCTCTCGACTCCCGTGTTGGACTCCTCCTCACAGTATTGTCTCTGGTCTCTGCTCTGTTTTGGGCCTGTCCTCCTCCACTACACCCTCACATGTAGTCTGTCTGCGTGTTCACAGCTCTTTCATGTTGTTTCTTCCTACACTGTCGGACAGAAAGTGCATGTTTTCAGCTTGGATAATGCATGTCTGTATTTGTTGATTCCACACCTTTCTATTTGACTGTGAATGAATAAAAAGGGATAGTTTGTGACTTGGATCTTGATCTGTCAATCCAATAAGTGCCTTCCAGCTGCACTCCCTTCACCAGTTTCTGTCCAATAAAGACGAAAGGTGCAACTTTAAACATGGGGGTAGAAAAAAGCTAATCCACTTTCCTCCCAGGTTTTTTAATGCATGGAAATGATTTTTGGAGGTGAAGCCACTTCCTAATCCAGGCTCTGCTGTTGCCCACACCTATTGAATATCAATTTTTCGGGAGAGTGTCAAAGTCAGACACTCCATCCGCAACTTGCTTTTTCAACTCAAATCAGAAGCTCCGCTGTCACTCTAGTAAAGCCTGCGTTCAAGGGGAGATGGAGCAGCAACCATCAGGATGTAAACACAACAGCCTGTGCTAACTAGATGAGGCCGGTGCCAGAAAGTGTGTGCTGTCAAGTGTCTGTGTGTCTCCGCCCGCCTGTCCTTGCCTCTCTGTCTCACCAGGGCTCAGCGCTGGCAAACACGATGTCTTGGCTTTTTTCCCCCCTTCTTCTTGGCGCTGAAGGCTCAGTGGCTAAAACGTGGCCCTCGCTAAGCTTGCAAGCACCAGTAAATTAGAAAGGGGATAATTGGAAATCATTCTGGAGTGAAGCTGGAGGGCGAGCTGTGTAAGAAGGAAGAGAAGAGGCCGTTTGCGATGCCTGAGGACAGTTCGTTTCAATCGTAGCAATTTCTAAAACAATGGTAAACCACTTGTCACGGCTTGAACAACCAGGTCCTGGACCTGGTAAACAGGGCAAAGAAGACGGTACTCATTCACCCTGTGTGTGCAATCACTCAGGCAAAACATGAATATAATATGAACCACAGCATCCATGCTGCCAAATTAACTAAAATACTTCTCCAAAAGACGGGCCAACGCTCTGCACCCACACACACACATACCTTAGTGTCTAAAAATACCATCCATTTCAAGCCTTCCAAGGTGGCCGTGTGGGGGACTCTGTGGGTTGCCTGGTGCAACAGAAATACCCTTTTAGAGGAGGAAATATGAAAGAGGGAACACAAAAGAGCCAGAGAGACAGAGAGAGAGAGAGAGGGGGAGAGGGAGAGATGCCCTGCAGTAGCTTGTGTTCTCCGCTTTGTGGCTCTTTTGTGACTGTGACTATTTTTGTACACTTCAGCCTCCTGGGCAAGCAATGGCAGAGCTGTGAGGCAACTGGACTGTACGGGCCTGATACAGACTAACCTGGATTATACACTGAATGGACTCAAAATACAGTAAAATACCAGATTCATATCACAGCCGGGCTGGATATGCAAGATGAGAACGACGAGGAGAATAAGCGACACCAGGCCAAGGTTTTGAGAGGGCGTATGACAGCCAGATGATACCACAGGCTGTTAGTGCACATGTGTGTATTGTATGTATTACCATAGAGCACGGCTTTATCTGCCAGTGCAGACTCAGGAGGGTTCAGACTGTGGGAGGGTATTGTTATTCTGTGGGCACCACCACAGAATAACAATGAGGGAGGAGGACACAGGAAACACCATGTATTGAGTGGGTGTTAGGACACCGAGCCTCACAGGCGTGAGGATGCGCAAGACGTGGGCATAAAACAAAAACTGCAAGCTAAACACACACCCAACATATTAGATTAACTTTTCATTCACTGAAGAACACAGCGAACCTTAAGTGTAAGAGTTATGGGCCTTAATCCAACCCTCAGAGGGGTACTTTAACAATTTTAAACCAGGTCTGTGTCACCATGGTATGGTGAGTGTATTCAAAGGTCAACATCGTAAAGCCCCCCTGCCTACAGGGTTGGGAACTTCCTGTCTGTGCCATGAACAAAAATCAGCCCAATATCATTTAATAGATTTCAGCCGGTGGACGGTTGGGATATCCGGGAGCTTTGCACGCACTCCCACATTGTGGTGACACAGCAACCCGGTCTCACTCTAAAGTCGTCGAAATCCGGTGCTTGGGCAGTTACTTACGGCGTCAGATACTGATGAAAAAAGGCATCCTTTCACGTCGGCGTGATACGTGGCTGGTTGCTGTTATAGGTAACGCTGCTCGGCGGCATCAGGGGAAAATGTGGCAGGACAAAAACGGAAGTTAAGATGACGAAAGTAGAAGACAATGCATGTAACAAACATAACTTGACATGGCGTCCCAGAACGTCAACAACCAACGCACCCAGGGTACCTTTCATGTCGTATCTGCACGTGGAAAGTCCATGACTAAACGTTGATATGTGACGAGGTCGGAGTGAGAATGTGTTGGACACAGACCTGGTTGAAAATCAGCATAAGATCCCTTTAAAGGTGCTGTATGGGACATTAAGAACATAAATATAGACCATTTAACTGGAGTTGCATTGCTAGGCAACAGCTTGGGTCTATGATTACTTGCTGTCATCTGATGTTATTCACATACACTGCAAAAAATTCCAACAGGAAATATAAAGCACGTATCATCCGGACATTTTAAGACTCCTACGTAGCCTACAGCCCTGTGGTGGCGAGTCGTGTTTTGCCTCCAGCTAATAAACTGACGTCATTGTGACATCGGCCCTAAAAGGGTCTATAGAAGAGTGGTGGAGTGTTGTTACGGAGCCTTGTTAAAATGTTCCTCTGTTTCCTGGTTTTGATGTTTAACAAATCCTGAAGATGAATATGATGTAAATCTTCTAACCTTTACAGCATTCAACGGCTAGGATTCTTTCTTCCCCACAGCCTTACAGTGTTTAATAATTAAGGCCAGAGAGACCATTTGATATATTACAGCAAAGCACAATCTTCTGGTGAGTAAAATACTTTGCCCCTGATAATGTAGTGGTAAATATAAAGGTGAGTGAACTCCCAGTCAAACATTATAGCTCACATTAGGTTAATATTTATGTCAGACTTTGCGAGAACACTGGGCACAGGTGCACTCACCCTTAACTATATCACTGTATCGATGATTGGATTTAAGCTGCAGGGGACATAGGCAGAGATTGCCATTAAGCTTCACAATGGGAAAAAATTCAGCTGTGACTCCAAATATTCCACAGTTTGGTAAGAAAGGTAAGATTTTAATTGGTTCTCCTTGGTGTAGGTGATACAGGATGGATCTTGCGGCCTCCTCTCTTAGCTCAGATCCCCACATTCGTGCTTGTTAGCAAAGTGGTGCCTCTCCCATTTTACGTAAGACTTCCCCGACGAGCACACTCATTACTGATAAGGGCAACATGACATGGAGCCTGAGCTGCAGCAACATCGCCGAGCAGCAGCGCTAGACACACACATCTACAGACTCTCCCTACATCAAAGGCAGCGACAATGAGGAAGGCAAAGGGATAGCACCACTAAGGGAGAGTCTGACACAGAGAAAACACTGTGTTTAAGAGGAGGATAAGCACCGAAAAAACCACTGGTATTAACTGTGTCTCCTCAAGGCCTTATAAAGATTAAAGGATATAGCAAACTAAGACATAAAACTGAAGGAAATGATATAGAGATTCGGGGAAAAATGTGACAGAAAATCAACAGAGGGGAAAAGATAGACAGAGATGGAGAGCTTTATAATAGAAATAAAAAAGAAAGAAATAACCCATGAAGGTGAGTGCTTTTTCTTCCAGGGGACCTATTTCCATGACTCGTATTGATGAGGATTAAACACAGACACTTGAGTCCAGGATCAAGCCTCAATAGAAACGAAAGGCTTCCTGTTGCTTTTAAATCCTTTTAAGTAACAGAGATTACACCTACACACACGCACACGTGTTGACACATATGATATGCATGCACTCTTAACCTTAATTTCAGTGAACATACAGAACTGTGGCTAAATAAAGCCCAAATAACTACACTCTAAAATCATGGTGATCTGAAGTCCAGGAAACTGATTATTTGATTATCTATTGTTAAGTGTACTTAAAATTTAGTTGTATGTACTTAATTTCGTGAAGCTGTTGCAACTTAAAAATGACTAGTGCAATTAACTTGTTCTTTTTAGTTGTGATAAAATCTTAAATTAAGTTGGAGAGAAAGATTTACTATGAGTATTTATGTCGCTGAATAGAGCCCAAATAACTACACAAAAATCTGACAACTTGATCTCACTTAAAAAAGTCTAAGAAAATGATTGCCTCAATAAGGTTAGTAAATATAACCATTAGTTTTAAAGGGCAATTTGGTGTTTTTCAACCTGGACCCCATTTTCACATTTTTGTGTCCAAGTGACTTATAGCAACAACATTTTAAAAAAAAAATTGGTCCAGTTTTTAGTGAGACTGCTGCAACTGGCAGCAGAGAAACAGGCTGCAGTGTTACCACTTGGGGCAATTGTGCATCGTCAATTTACGTCCACTAGGCGTGCTTGTTTTTACACTGATATGTTCACATTGTTGTTGTAAGTGTCTCACAACATAATGAAAAGAATCACTACAGCGATAGACCTTTTGGTAACACTTTCTATGAAGACCACATCTATAATGCACATATAAGTAGCTAACGTTAGCTTACAAGTAGGCTAACCTTGTTTGGGATGGGGATTTTGAGGGCTGCAATAATGTCCGTCCACTTTTTTTTTTTCTTTTTGAAACTAACAATCTTGTAAATAGTGACTCTGCAAGATACCCAGTTTTTGCAAAATCTTATTTTGTGACTAAAAGCTCTCTGACTCATGGCAAATTGTCTTTAGGGTGTCTTTTCAAAGTGGCCTAGCATATGATAGCTATTAATCAATTACGATGCATCATAGATTCTTTTAAATAAATATGAATGAAAATGCTTCACACTTTATTAAACACCAACAATGAAACATTATGATGAAGCATCCATTATTATAGATGCATCAATAAGTACTTCACTTTACTTAACACATACAATAACTTATGATTCCGTAAGGACTGTTATACTATGAATCCTTAATGCAGTTGATTGTGAGTATAAGTATTCATAATGCATTAAAGGCCCAATCAGTCAACCTCTATAATGCATTATAGTGTTACCAACCTTTTTTGTTAAAGAGTGACGTCCTTTGTGTTCAACCAGAAACAGCCTCAAAATTGCCACTGCTAAAGCCACCAGACTCCATGTAAAGAGAGAGTAATTTTATTATCATAAAACACGCCTCATTCAAAGTCCACAAAAACAAAACAAAACCCACAAAAGCTGTCTTGGTTCATCTTTCCACTGCTCCAACAATCACCAACTCTGGTTTGGTTGAATTAAACCCTTGTTTCACCCAGTTAGATGTGAAAATATCCTGGCTCTTTACACACTTAAATTACTGTTTATTTAAATGGAGTCTGGTGGGTTTGGCTATGGTAATTTTGGGGCTGTTTCGGGTCAAACAAAAAGGATCTTACTCTTTACAAGAAAGGTCTATCTGCATTATGTTGTTAGACACTTAAAATAATAATCTGAACCTGTCTGTGGCAAAAACAAGCACTTAAAGTGGACATACACTGAGGGTGCGCAATTGCCCCAACTGATTACATTGCATCCTGTTTCACTGCTGCCAACTGCAGCCCTCTCACTCAATACAGTACCCTTTCAAAAACTTTTGATGCCACTAGTCTCTTAGACACAAACTCTCTGGGAAAACAGAGTCTAGGTTGAAAAATACCAGAGTTACCCTTTAAGTTATGTCTTCTCTATATCTAATTAAGTTAAATTAAAGGGTAGTTTTATTTACTAAATTTTGTCAAACTGTTGCAACTTAAAAATCACCTGTGAAACTCACTTATTCTTATTTAGTGTTAGTAACTTAAACCAAATTAGTCTGACTTACCAGAACAGTTGTGTTCACTCTCTTTTAAGCCTTACAAAATAATCTCCTTAACAAATCTGACTTTGTTTAAGATTTCATCACACTTAAAAAGACCAAGTAAATTTCACTTGTTATTTTTAAACTGCAACAACTTCAAAAAAAAGAAAGAATTAAATACAACTAAAACATCAAGTAAGATCAACTTGTATGATTTTACAGTGTAGTTATCTGGGCTCCTTTTTAGCCATAGTTCTGTCTGTCCATTGAAATACTAAAGGTTGAAGGTGAATGCATATCGTATGTGTCATCACGTGTGCGTGCATAGGCGTAATCTCTGTTCCTTAAAAGGACTTACAGGGCAACAGGAAGCCTGTTATTTCTATCAAGGCTTGATCCTGGACACATATTGTAGTGATGAAAAGTCATTCAAACACGCAACACACCTGCAGTATGCACGCTCACACCAGCCCAGTCTCAGTCTTGCAAATAAAACATACTGCGTAGTTCCCACACACCCACGCACACACACTCTGACCCACTCACATGCGTCAGCAAGTCAACCCCTCCTGACAGCCGACATTGTGACAGCGAATGACACAGAAGCGAGGCACAGTACGTAGGGGGTATATGACTCAACCAAGGTGTTGTGTATGTCTCCTGCAGACGTACTCCACAAGGTGCTGCTTTTTTAAGATTTAACTGTTCAACCGAATCACTGAATTATTAATTGCATTCAGTCCCACGAGTCAAAAATGATTCATCCGTCTTGTACCAATTTGTAGCAACATCAGTCTTAAAAACAAAACTGAGCTGATGGCTCTGGCTTTAAGACGAGATGGTGTTGAAAAGACTAATCTATATCCAATTAGAGCATCAGTGGCTTGGATGCCCATCTCTCCAGTATAATTACATTTTTCTCCATGCTTGGCCTCAATTAAGTGATTGTGCAGTTCAGCTCCTCATTATCCTAGCAAGTGCACGCAATTAAGTGCTGCCGAAAAGGACAAGAATCCGAAAAACTTAAAAGAAATCAAGTCTTTAATAGTGCTGTCACTGTTAACTGCTTCCTGGCAGAGGGTAAGATGAGGAGATCAATACCACTCTCATGTCTGCACGATAAATAAAGCTACAGCCGACAGCTGGTTAGCTTAGCATAGCACAAAAACCGGAAACAGCATACAAGCACTTCTAAAGCTCAATTCGATTTAAATTTTGTTTGCATAATCGTCAGAGGAAGAGAAAGGGACTCTATGCAAAATACAGAGCGTATGAGTTTTCTGGACATGGTTCTCAACATGGAGATGGCTAGAAGCTAACGTTGCTAACTCCATAAACAGCAACAGTGCTAGCAGAGCTCAGGGTGTTAACTGTTGCTACACTTCCGCAACGACCCCGTCCCAGTATCAGCAATAACCTCTGTATGAGTGCAATGCAAAGCAGAGGAAATGAACTAGCCAGTGGGATACACACATGCACTAGGATGCACTTACCACAGCAAACCACCAGGCCTGAGGAAGTGCACCAGGCTTTGAAGCCAGATTTTGTAGTGGCCAAATAGTGGAATTACACCATCACAAACACTTTGTCCCATTGACTTACATGTCAAAAGAGACAACTGTAAATCAGTGAATATATTTTTTAAGCATCACGTCCCCGCAAAAACACTCGTTTCATAATCAGGACTTGATCCATGCCATCCAATAACAACAGAAAGTCTAGAAGAGCCACATGACTAAATCATTTTTCCCGACTGAAGTTGGTAGAGCAGTAAATTGGATGTAGTGTTCTTGGCTGGCAAAAGTCTCTGCTGGGCCTGCTTTCAGTGTGGAAGTAGCGGTGACCTTCCAGGTAGTTTTTATATATGGCAACTGAACTTTTTTGGCCTAACGCACCACTAAGCAAGGAATGAACGGGGCCCCACCTCTAACGCTATATCCAGTTCTCTTTATACTGTACATCCATGCAAACTACAGACAAGCCTGGATTACAACACACAGAGCGGTATCGTGACTTCATTCTCTGCTCAGGACACTAACACTCTACTACTATATCTTTACATAGTAAATAGTGGCTTGTCGCTGTATTCATGCTCTGAATGTCACATACTAAATGTTTAAGGGTGGTTATATGTGAGAAAGTTAGTGCACCATGCCAAGAAATGCCTGCTTTTCCCTCCTTAAAGTGTTTATGCTAAGCTAAGCTAACTAGCTGAAAAGAATACTGAAAAGAAAAAGAATAAGTGCATTTCTAAAAACATTATAGGACTCCTTTGAAAAGTAAACCTGCACTGTACTGACACAAATCTGAGAACTGTAACAGAAAGTAAAGGAAAGTATATATACTTCTCAGGGTGCTTTCAGACCTAGAGTTGGTTCATGTTCTCATGGCAGCATTTACAAGCGGACCAGATCAAATGCTTTGCGTGAAAAAGCTGCTCTTGATTGGTCAGAATTTCCATGCTGGAAAAATCCAGGAAGTAAACCAAACATTGAAGAAGAGTACACTTGCAAGATAAATGTGACACTTTCTAATGTCACAATGGGACAACTACGCAGGTTGATTTTAGCGCTGCTCATCGTGGACTATATTGCTGTCATTGTTCATTTTAGTCAAACCATACAGTTTGAAAACTAGGCGCGGCTCCAACTAGAAAACAATGTTTTGATGCATTGGATGTGCTGAATGTGCATATTAAGGCAGTACAGGAGGAGGTGCACATTAATAATCCTCCAGGACTGTAACATGCTCATGTTTAACCCAAACATTAGCCATGTTTCCATCAGCCTGTTTAGATGCGCATCTAGAAGTATTGCATCGGAAAATTATGATGGAAACGGCAAAATTCGAATTAAAATCCCCTGATTCGCACAAACTAAAATATGCTCGCTTTAGTCGGGTTTTGGTTGATTAGAAAAAATGTTGATTCGCAAAACGGGGGATGGAAACAGTTATGTTTGAATTAAGTCTGACGTAGCGCACCTCTCTCCATGGTGATATCCACACTCCGGGTCAGGAAGGCGGTGATGCATTTGCAAGCTGGTTGCGAACCGCCAGAAAACGTAGAAGAAGAAGAAGAATGCGAGACTTGTTTTGTTTCCAGTTCTGCGGAAAACTTGCGCAAGTTCGTAGTTTTCACCAAAGTCCGTACATTTAATGGAAACAGACAGGATTAGTATTTCTTTTAATGCACATTTCCCAATGATTCGAATCACTTTTGGATGGAAACATAGCTAATGTGTCATGTGACTACAGTTGGTTCGGATCGAGGTCAGAACATGTTCTCACCACAAGCGAACCGCACCAGAGTTCCTTTGTAACCAGGCTGAGACCACCTCTTTAAGAAGGTCTCGGTCTGGTTTTTGGTGCGCACCTGAGTGTGATTGCTGTGTTCACACCTGCTCAAATGAACCTCACTTAGGGGGCAAATGAACTTGAGTTCAACTGAACCGAATAACAGGGCAGGTGTGAAAGCACCCTTAGAGTCAGCAGTCCTTTGCCAAAGAAAAAGTTGATTTCCCCCGAGAATTTAGCACTTCCTGTACATAGATATAGTAGAGTCCACTCCCAGCTTAGTTACAGAAGGCTCTTCAGTGAGACGGAAATACACAGCAGATTACCAAAGACACACTTAAACCATCGGCTGACAAAGCAGGTGACACGTGAAGTCAGGATAGAGCTGCTGGTTGACACGTGATTGTGCCCCAACTCAAGAGGATATGACCAAACACCACACTGTATGTGACCAACGGCTCCAATTAATGTAACCATCCATGTTTAATTCTCAGTAAATGTGTAGGTTATGACTGACTGGCATATAGATAATTTAAAAATGATGCTTCATATGGGATATTAAGTGAGTGTAGCATATGTGAATATGTTTTGCCTGCGTGCTGAGAGACCACTCAACCGAACGCCCTTTTTGGCCTTTATTCCCATAATATACTGATCCTACACCATCGAGCACCATCTGTTCTGTGAAACTCAACGCAGTCTTGTGATGTTGCCTCCATGTGAGACAAAACACCACGGTAACACCAGTAAGCCGGTCCCCCGCACCTCGGGAGATAAACAGGCCAAAAGTGTTTGGTTTCCACGTCATCATTAGACAAGCTAAGACAATAACTCTCATATACACAACCACACATGAGCTAACATACAAGTATCATACCAACCATAGAAGTGTGCATCCAATTCAACAATAACAGAATAGTTAATAGGAAAACATTTGTGCATTCAGATGCAGACGTTGCCACAAACACATATAGTGTACACACACATGCTGAGTATTCGGTTTCAGAGTCAAGTGTCAATTGTTTGAAGTGCTCTTTGATGATGAGACGTCCATTTAAACAACCTAATTTATCTCTCTGGCCGACCTCCCCACTAAACAAAGCTTAACAGTAATGAGAGTGGCGTTTTAAAATGCAGCATAACTGACCACATCCATTCATTCAGTGGTCAGACGTGTGCAGATGTCATGATTGCAGTCTAAACGAATGTACTCAGTAAAACTAATAACGTGATATCCTCCTTTCAGTTGCCAGATGCTAGTGGGGAAGAACGCAGAGCTGAAACTCCTGATGGTATCTTTACAGTGACCTATTTCAATGAAACATCTAGAGGATGTTTGCGTTCTATTTATACACGACAGATTGCATAAATTACTGGTAGGTGCAGTGTGTTGAAAGGCGAAGCTGCGGGGCTTAAGAGAACTGTAGTTCTTACCTCTCCTAAATGGGGAGTAGGATTAAATCCACAAAGATTGCAAACTGTCTTCTTGCACTCGGTGCAGAAGCTGTAGTTGGGCGTGTCTGCTGATCCAACGTTCAGTTCCACATTACAGAGAGGGCAGCTTTCCTTGGTGACTGAGGCCGGGGCAGGTGGAGGTGGAGGTGTGGCCCGTGGCGCCTTCTCTTCCTGCTCCACAGAAATGCCTCTGAGGGGTTTCTTGGACTTTGCAGGTGGCGTGTCAGGAGCAGAGTCCGAATCAGGAGGAGACCCAGGAGCAGAGAAGGGGGAGTCAGGTGGTGAGCCAGGGCCAGAATCCGGAGGGGAACCTGGTCCGGAGTCCGGTGGTGACCCCGGTGGAGAGTCCGGTGCCTTCTCCTCCTCTCCTGTGACAAGGTTAGTGGCTGAACTCAAGAGTGACGATCCGAAGCTGAACATCGTTGAGGCAGCTGCGGGAGGTTTTGCTGTTTCCGTCAACCCTCCAAAACCTCCGAACAACTTCCCAGCCACCGACTCCTCCTGCTTTGGCGCGGCCTGCGCTTGAGGCTTTGACGATTCCATCAAACCGCCAAACCCGCCAAACAGCTTCCCTGTAACAGACTCGGCAGCTTGTGAAGCAGCTGCGGGAGGTTTGGCTGCGTCTGTCAAGCCTCCCAAACTGATACCTCCCAAGCCCCCAAAAAAGCTGGACTCCTGTTTGGGTTTAGCTGGAGACTGCTGGGGACTGGACTTTGGCTGAATGGGGCGGCCCGTCTTGGGGTCAATCTTAGGGGATCCTCCCATTGAAGAGCTGGGGGAAAGCGGCCCAGGGGAGGTAGTGCCTGGGGATTTCTGCCTGGGTGTGGTTGGTGGCGTCAACCCTTGGTCGCTGGTACTCTGCTGCTTTATCAGCAGCTTGCCAGGCTTGCCAGATGCCTGTCTCTGGGGCGAGGGTGGGGCTGAGCCTTGCTTGGGCTTTGTCATGCCAGGGGGATCCATACCTCCCATCGCTCGCTGCATCTGGCAGTTCAGACACAGCCACTCTTTACCCTGTGCATGGAACAAAAGATGGGTTAGATTTGACTGGAACAAATCTCCACACTGTTATGAGCGCAGACATCAATAGTACGTGTAATTACAGTATATACACAGGCAAGCGTAACCAATTAAACCTCTAAAATAACCATTTTCTTTTTGCTCAGCGTAAAATAAAGACAAATTTAGAGACATGTCCACTAATTAGTGTTTCAAATGATGTAGAATTTCCCGAGCTAAATGCCTCTTACAACATGAGAGAATCAAATCTGGCAGCGGTTACATAAATACTAATCATAACGATATTTAATGTTTGTTTTTAACCGAATTAGAATAAAAAACTGTCATTGCTTCACATAATTGGTTCAGTTCAGCAGTAAGTCTGTTACATTTTCAGCAGAAAGGCAAATACTCTTCATGTATCAATGATGTTTGCTCTTTGTTCGTGGGTACTGTAAATATTAGACCATCATAAACAGTTGCATTTCATTGTCTCTGTTCTGACCGTACAAACACCTGTTCCCAAAAAAGGCCTGGCTTCACCACAGTGCTCTTTGTTTACAGGGTATCTCAGTTTCCACTGTGTGCAAACCACAGTGTTTAAAAGGGCCAATGTTGACAATCTGATCACTATCAAGAACAGAACAATGCGTCGGTTTTTTGTGTGTAATGGTGCTTATTGCATGTCAAGTAAACACAGATGAGGTCAATTCACCCAACCTAACACGTCCACTACAGTACAGCATACTGTAACTGCTAACAGAGTTATATTTGTAGATTATTCTGACCAGCTTTGATCTGCACAATACTAAATCCGAAGGAGAGGCTGAAACAGAAGGAACCAGTCATTCTGCTGCGCTGTAATCACGGCCCACCAGCGTTTTTACCGTCCATGTGTGACGGAGTGTCCTCACTGGCTGGCACAGTATCTTCCTGTGGCCATGACATGAGTCACCTTGATCAACATTCCCTGGGCCCATATGGTCCCTCTGTTCCTCAAATCATGTGCCACTCTTATGAGGTGCACTCACTTCGCCAGGCTCAGAGAACAGGCTGTTGTTGAATTCAATGATATCTTTTGTAAATCTACTTGTTTTATTCAACATGCCAAACTAATTTCCACTGCTTGCGTCACAGTTACGTCACAGCAGTTGCATGCGCATACTGGTGGCAGAAAACAGTGGATATCGGACAGAAACGGTCGACATACCCGGAATAAAAAGGTCTTCTTGTGCCATTGGATGTCAGAACAGGAATACAGAATAAGATAACTTTCATTTTAATAGAAAACCATCGCAGAGGACGCCACAGTAACAAATAAAGTTTTGTCTCCAGTTAATTATAATATCGATATTCAGGCTATAATCGTTGCCGGATACTCCATAGAGGAGTGTGTGTTTGGTTTACATGAACAGAATTAGTGATTGTAAAAATTTGCATTTGTCAAGCATGGATTTGGCATATTGTCTTTGGTTAGAACTTGTGGAGATGCTCGCGCTATCTGCTTATTAATTCCTTGATCATAACAGAATAGTGTAACTTGTATTACTGCTCATTTTACAAAGTACACCACAAGAAACATGTTATTTTTTAGATTCTAAAATGGACGATGAATCGTGGAGCCTTGTTTCTAGCTGTCAGCAATCAACTATGTCTAGTGCACTAACTACATTAGATACATCGCTAATGTTAGCATGCCTTTCACTTTCTCTGCCTGGATGCAGATGGGAACCGATCTAAATGCATATTATAGGCAATAAGCTAACATAAACAAAGGTGTTTTCTTGCGAATGTGCAGTGGTGTTAATTGATTCAAAACACACCTAAAACACACATTAAACACACATAAAACATGGCTTTATAGAGACAGTTTCAAACACAAGTACACAAATCAGCTTCACTATAACTCACAGCATTCACAGACAAACACTTGTCTTTATCTGGACACATTTTCCCCACAAATACAACATGCTAATTTTTTTAGCACAAGCCTATGGCATTTTACATTGTATAAATTAGCCTAGCGGCTAGTGGACTTTGCTCTACTCATATGAAGCCAGGGACAACAGCAACATGTAACAAAGGTAATGTTACAAATTCGGCTCCATTACAACTCACAAGGTTCACTGACAAAACAACTGTCATACTAAACACGTTTTCAAAAAAATATATAACATGCTAACGTTATTAGCACAAGCCTTTGGCATACTACATGTTTTAATTAGCCTAGCAACTAGCGGAGATTTCCTCTGCTCATATGAAGCCAGGTCAAATCACACATAAGAATTAAAAAGCTATTTTGTGGAGGCTTTATTGTCTTCAAAATTTATTGTTTCCTAAATAAAAGCTTCGTTTCCACGGTGGGAAATGGTTTCAGCTTACAAAAACAAAAAGAGGTCTGCGTCACTGTGACGTGTAGTTACATTTCTGAGGAGGTGCACGTCAGGCTATGGCGTAGGGTATGGTGTAGGCTCTACGCTGATGCAGAGCCTACGCCGTAGGTACGGCATCGATCCAATGCAGAAGTATAAATTCCGCCTTAATAAGCAGACAGTGTTAGCTAGTTAGCGTGTTAGCACATGATAAGTTGTGCTTCCACATTAAATCATTTAACATGGGGAAATCTCCACAACTATTTATCAAGGATATCAATACATTCCGACAAACCTGAGTTTTTACAATTCTTTCACCACGTAAATAATTAAAATAGGCTGAAAACACACTCCTCTACTGAGCATTGAGCAGCCGTGATTATAGCCTAAATATCAAAATTCTAATTATTAACTGGAGACAAAGCTTTTTTTTTCCCACTACACGCAGATCATAAACTCATGGATATAAAAACGAGTCAGTGCAACCGGTTAAGAAATATAAACATTATAGTGCCTTTTATGTTTTATTTGGCGCTCACGCCAACATCCCTATGGTCCTGTTCAACCACCAGTTTGGCTCCGTCCACAAAATATGTCATCACTGTTTACAAACACAAAAAGGGAGAGAATTTACTCTCATTGTCACAAAATAATTTTGAGATGTTAATCAACCTGTAACTTTTTGTGAAGGAAAACTACATTTTAATCAGAATATTGGAGTAAATAAGCTTTGAGGATTATATTTTTGCAGTGTTTGAGCAAACTTTGATATTTTACACACAGAGAATTGAATAACGTGTGACCTTAGGGCAGTGTCAGCAGTGGACCCGGATTTTGTTTGACCATTGAATATTTAGCATTTAGAGAACTGACAGCTCCTGATAGAAAACGCAACATCAGTGGAGGTCATTTCAGGAACTTACTGAAGAAATGCTAAACAGTTTTGAAACTTTGAAAAGAAACCTAAAACAAAGGAACAAAAAGAAAAAGATCAGTGTCTTACCGCTGAGTCTGGGGGGCTGAACCCACAGAGGCTGCAGACCTGGTTCTTACACTCCGTGCAGTTACTGTAATTAGGTGGATCCTTAGACCCAGTGTTCAGCTGGGTGGTCTTACACAGCGGACAGAGTCCACCTCCAGGCTTTCCAGCCCCCTGCTGACCAGGAGGCCCTGAGCTCTTAGCTGGCTCTCCAGGATGAGCCCCAGGGCCTGGTGGCCCTTGCTGTTTGGGTCCAGGCTTCCCAGGTCCTTGTTGAGGGGGTCCACCTGTTTGCTGTGGAGGGCCACCCTGTCTGGCGCCTTGACCTTGTGGTCCTTGACCTGGTTTGGGGGCCTGTTGGCCTGGAGGTCCCTGGCCTGGTTTGGGGGCCTGTTGGCCTGGAGGTCCCTGGCCTGGTTTGGGGGCCTGTTGGTCTGGAGGTCCTTGGCCTGGTGGACCCTGACCTTGCCTGGGGGCCTGCCCAGGGGGTCCTTGGCCAGGAGGACCCTGGCCAGGTTTGGGCCCCTGGCCTGGTGGTCCCTGACCCTGCCTGGGTCCCTGCCCAGGGGGTCCTTGGCCAGGAGGTCCTTGCCCTGGCTTTGGCCCCTGTCCTGGATGGCCCTGACCTTGCCTGGGTCCCTGCCCAGGAGGTCCTTGCCCTTGCTTTGGCCCTTGTCCAGGGGGGCCCTGACCCTGTTTCTGAGGTCCTCCTTGTTGAGGTCCCTTTGGACCTGGCCCTTGCTGCGGGCCTTTGCCTGGTGGCTTTCCTCCCTGCTTGGCCTCAGGTGGTGCATCTCCCTCCTCCTCGTCCCCAAATAGTCCAAACTTGGGGATGTTGACATTATCACCCATGGACGATATGGAGGAGGAGACAGATGAGGTCATAGACGACACAGCACTGAGGGGGTTGGCCCCGCTGAGGAAGCTGGAGCCAAACATGCCGGACGACTTGGCCTCTGGGTCTTTAGGCTCCTGCCGGAATCTGGATTCAAAAAGGCTGAGGGACGAGGGGCTGCGGCCCGGGGCGGCCTTGCCAGGTGGACCCTGATTGAAGGCGTCTACAGTGCGACTCTTACTGAGACCTGAAGGGCCCCTGGAGGCCCCTACCTGCTGGGAACGCTGATGTGTATCAGATTCAGACGGTCTGGAAAAGAGAAAAACAGAGAGAGTATTTGTTAGCAGTGCTTGTATTGATTTGTGTTTACTTTGGCGATGTGTGAAAATCTTAGAAGCCAAGTCCACACCAACTCTCAGCTGATTCACTGCCAAAATAAAAACAACACACCTGACTGCTCATTAAAGTTTAACACCAAAATATACTTTAGTTCCTTTACCTTATCCCTTAATGTGTCACTGTAATTTGCTCGGTGAATTATTCACAGAACTGGAAGACTCAAAAAACAAACACTCATGCTGTCTGAAATAACACCAACATTAACAAACTATCAGTATATATATTCTGTCCTCACTGGTTTCCTTCTCAAGTGTCTACAGAAACTTCAGTTGGTCCAGTATTCAGCCGCCAATATCATTACCAGAACCCCCTCCATAGATCATATCACTCCTGTTCTCCAGAAATTTCACTGAGATACTGCTTCTCACCTTTACAGCCCTTAATAATCAAGTCCCTCTTACCTGTCTGAACTCCTTCATATCTAAGTACAATGGAGCATACCGTAAGTTCAGACAGGACACAATGTCAAGCTCAGCTCACATCCCAGCTACATCAGCTGATCTCAAATAGTCCAATCAACTGATGGAGCAGCTGACTGATGGAAGGGAGTCAGCTAATAGATCACATGATTCCTTTCTATGCAACCAATTGGCAAATCTGCAACCCGCCTCCACCCCAGCCCCTCTTTTTCATGCTGTGCCTGACTTATCGAGGTCATTTCTGTTTGTCATTGATGCTGCTCTGTTCTGTTCCTGGGGGTCTTTGCTGCTGCTGTCCACATGACAGGGCAGGGAGGTTTGCTTTCTTTGCCTTAGGCTGTCCATGTAGGCGCATGGAAGGGCAGGGAGGTGTGATTTCTCTGCCTTAGGCTTTCCACTTAGGCTTGTAGAAGAGGCTTTATGCGTAGACCTAGGAAAGGCAGAGGCCCCAGAACAGAGCCATACCACCAAATATAATACTGCAAATGGAAAGTTTTCTTTGACCAAAGTGGTCCTGACTGAACCGCAGTTTTTGGCATTTCCTGCACTGGCTTCATTTTACAGCCTCTGATGATGCTGCTTGCCTGGACCATTTCATTTTATTTAAAGCTATATTTATCATTAATTGTAAAATGTTCATCTTGATACAGGCCACAGGCAGGCCTCCACAAAAACAAACCAAACAAAACATAAAATATGCCTTGACAAAAGGGCAATTTGGACATCAAGGAGCAAAGGTGCAGCCTCACTCTCTGCACGTGCCCGTTTTACACATTTCATGTCATAAAATCTCAGAGACAAACATTAATTTAAGGTTTTTGTCAGTTCGGTGCACACGTCTTCTTCACACTGCGTACTGGTGCCTTTTGTATTTGTGCTGCTGTGTACTTGTATGGAAGTGCACATGGAAGGGCAGACATGTGTGCTCTCTCTGCCCTTTCTCTGCAGGCGTGTGGAAGGGCAGAGGTGTGCTCTCTCAACCTTAGGCTTTCCACGTAGGTTTAAGGTGGAGAGGCCCCTGAACAGAGCCATACCCCCAAATATAATACTGCAAATGGACATAAAGTTTTCTTTGACTAAAGTGTTCCTGACTGACGTGAATTTCTGGCATGGAGCTTTTATTTTCCTGTTGTAGAGTGACTGAATAACAGACAGCTACTTGACAGAGACAGCAAATTAGCTCGACAACATGGCCAGACTCAAGTACGATGCTGAATATATTGAACTGTCTGGACCTTGAACTAATGACTGAGGAGAAATCTGGACCAGTTGGGAACCACTGGCTCAGGATGTTGGTTTTTTTTACCTCCTCTTCCTCTACTGTAGCTTCATTGTGCTAAATTAAGACCACACAACTAGTTCTTTGTTAATCCCAGGCCCTCTCAACACATCAGTGCACACAGAATGTGTAGCTCGCAGCCCTGGGGTAAAGCTGACAGGAAAGTGAATACCGCTGAATGACAGAGTGTAGATCACTGAGATAGAAAAGGGAAGCGCTCGCCTCCACCGGGGTAAGTGGAGACATCTTTGTTAGCTCAGGCTGCGAGGCGACGTACACAACCTACACACACTGCTTCACACAAAGTCCACGGGATCCTCAGAGAAATGCATCGACGCACTAATGGGCTGATGTTTTGTTATCGTACGATGATATGCAACATACACACCAAGTGGTTGCAAAGTCCCTGGTGCTTCTAAATCACATTACCAGGCTGTAAAGTTGATGCTGTAATGAAAACAGCATTTGATTTTATTTATTTATTTATTTTTTTGACTTTGAATGGTGAGAGCAGAGCAAACAGTCGGAGTAGTGCTCGCTGTTGCAATGCCAGCCACCGGCCAATGCACTGCAGCGTGTTTTTCAGCACCACAGTGGGTTTCAGCACCGTGGACAGCGACCAGGCTGCCTCAGCAGCACCAGATGCAAAAAACCAAACACACAAAAACAAGCATGAAGCAGCAGGAGGGAAGCCTGGGAGTGATGACATTAACTGCTGTGCTATTTATAGACATATTAATATTGATGCACCCCACCCCCCCATCTTTAGCTCAGATATAAATAACACCCCCCCCCCTCAATTTGGAGCCAATTAGCAGCACTGCATCTGATGTGATTTCTATCACACATCGAGGAATATTCCACTCCTATATGAGTAACATTTACAGCATTATATTGTTTTCAGTGTCAGCTCTCCTTCCACAACACTGTGTGCCGATTAAAATCCAATCCATGCCACATTCAGAGGTCTAATTGGCGACATTAGAGAGCACACACACACACAGCTGGGAGAGGTGGCGGATTTGTTTAGCTGGGTGTTCAAGCGTCGCTCAGATGGAAGAAGAGAGAGGGGAAAAAAACACTGGGCACGACAGATTTTCTTACCCAGCAGGCATTTCGATATTTTCGCACAAATAGCTACTGGAGGTGTGTCTCTTTACTCTCTGATCTCACACTGAGGGACACACCAAGGAGCCAAAGCATCTCAATCAGACTCATTTCACACATTAAGCATTAGAATATTATATATAATATGTCGACAGTTTAATAGAGGCTGCAGATAATATCAAGCTGCACATTATCAGCCATTTTACAGCTGTATTAAAGGAGATTTTTGTTGTAATGCAGATGATCAGATGTTAATGATAATCCATTTCACTGAGCTCTAAGAATAGATTTCTTGGTGCGGGCTGGGAGGATCAAAAATGGGCGTGAACGCGCGCTCAGCCTCCTTACAGCATCTTCCCAAATGATGCTCCACACATCACAACACATCCTCTCCGTCACGTATCACAGCCGTGTCAGTGAGGGTATTTTAGGTGCAAATTAAAAAAGGAAAAATGCTGGATATGAAGCCCTGCCTTCGTGCAGCTGCTGCGCCTCCGGGCTGCCTGCCTTGCGCCCTTGACATCGCGGCGGAGAGCTGCCTCTTCTGCTCCTCGCTGAGTTCACTCAGGCTGACCGGAGTCCCGTCGGAGACCCGGACGAAGCCGCCCTTCCCGTCCGGTGCCAGCCCCTCCGGCAGCCCAGACGGCGGCCCTTCGCCTCCTTCCAGGCTCGCTTCGTTCCCCATGATCGACCCCTCCCGTCCCCCTGTGTTCGGATCAATGTACGATCCGAGCCCCCTCTCCGGTGCTTTTATGTCCACAGACGGTGTCCCTCGGTGTCTCGGAGCATCTCAGATCACGTGTGGGCTTTATTTTTCAGTGGTTACTTCCCTTCCCTGTGCTGGGTCTCCATTTCCCTCCTTTCTCCTTGTTTTTCTGTGTCGCGCATCTCTGCAGCTGTACACCACAGTTACCACAGTTTTCCGTGAGGGGGGTCTCTGTCTTACTACTGCTCACAGGCGCACAGGGTGGCTTCCGGTTGGCTTTACAAAATAAAATCCCAATTCACCAGCATTGATGTGGGTATTCAACCCTGTTTCTCCTGTTGTATTTAAAAAAAAAAAAATAGGCCTAAATAATATATATAAAATTACAAATTGGCAAAAACGATTTAGTCATTTCAGTTTAAGTCATTTTGCTTAGCAAGAAAGTTTTTGTCATTGCTATGTCTTTCTTTTTGCTATATTTTCTTCATTTGTTGTACAACTGAAATTGTTTTCACATTATTATTCTTTTTATAACTTTTTAAATAAAAATCCGGGTCTTGCATACCCCCTGTAATAAGTGTATTCAATAATTTCAAATTTATAAACAACATAATAATCTAGAAAATAAAATAAATTGAATTAAAATAAAATGAAATAAATAAATAAATACTATTGCTCACAGTCACAGAGGGTGGTTACTGGTAGATTTTATAAAAAGAAAAAAGAAAAAAAGAAAAGTAAAATTCCTATTAACAGGCATTAATTTAAAACGTAGTACTTGGCCAGTATTGAAAATTTGAAATTAAAAGTTACAAATTTATCGATTTATTTGTTGTACTATTGAATTTATTTTTACATTATTTTTGTAACTTTTAAATAAAAATCTGGAACTCACATATCCCCTGTAATGAATGTATTCAATAAAGCTGAATTTATAAATAAAATACAATAAAATAATAAATAAATACTATTGCTCACAGTCACAGAGGGTGGTTTCTGGTAGATTCTACAAAAAAAAAAAAATCCCAATTAACAGGCATTACTTTAGGTATTCCACCCCAACTTTCCTTTTGTATTTCTAAAGATACAAAAAACGTGGTCCTTGACTACTATTGAGATTTTTAAACTTGAAAATCACAAATTTATTGATTTATTTGTTGTACAATTGAAATAATATCTACATTATCTTTGTAACTTTTAAATAAAAATCCTGATCTCACATACCCCCTATAATGATTGTATTCAATAGAACTGAATTTATACATAAAAACCGTATTAAACAATTACATTAAAAATTAATACATTAATATATTAAACATCATTTGGATTTTTTGTAGATTTCAAAAAATATAGTCATAATTAACTAGCATTAATATTTAGAATTCAACCCTTACCCTCCTTTTATATTTCAACGATACTATCTTAAAACAAACTTGATTACTATTGAAAACTTAAAACTCAAAATTATAAATTGGTAAACACCATTAGGAGATTTAGACATTAAAGTTTTACTCTGATGTTTTGTGTGTCTGTGCATGTCTGTGTGTGTTTCTTCCTTTTCCCTTCATTTTATCTATTTGTTGTACAATTGAATTTATTTTGTATTATTTTTATACTGCAAAATAGATTTTTCTACAACTTTTATAATAACAATCTAGATCATACACGCTTCCTATAGAATAATGAAAGTATTAAATAAAGTTGAGCTTAAAACTTAGTAGGTACTTGAATACTATTGAAAATTAAAAACTAAAAAAATAGTAAATTTGCAAAAACTATTACACTAAATAGACATTTCAGTTTTCCCCCTTTATCTAGCAGACCTCTATAATGTTTCTTTCTTATCCCTACATTTTATTTATTTATTTATTGTACAATTGAACTTATCTTTATATCATTTTTTATATTATGAAAAGGAATTTTTTTTTATATTATGAAAAGGAACTAGTGCTTACAGTCACAGAAGGTGTTTTCTGGTAGATTTTACAAAAAAAAATAAATTATAATTACCTGGCATTTAAAAGCATCTTAACTACATAATGCAGATAAATCCAAACATTTAACAATACAATACTTGATATAAATTATACACAACACCTCACACAGAATAAGCTGTGTAGGTTGTATACCAGATAAGTGTAAAATAAGTCAAAGCTTCACCTCAAAAATACTGGACTCAGTTTTTAATTTTGCTCCTAAACCCTTGCACTATTCATTATACTGCCTAATAAACATTTGAGGCTTTTACATTGAAACCAAACTTTGACTACTTCCGGTCTTCTCTGTGTAACCCTGGTTATCTTGACGCAGATTCTCCGGCAGCGTCTTGGCTCTGCTGCTCAGCGCGCATGTTCCACCTCTGACAGGTGATCAGAAGACATCAGCGGAGGAAAATATGGTTTTAAAGGGGACTCACTCACATTAATGTGTCTGCTCTGATTGTGTAAAGACTCGAGGCTGAGGTGGGATTACTGATGCATTTATATTATTATGATTTTAAAGACTAAACGCAGAGAGTTGTCAGCGGCCTATTGTTTGTGGGTCAAGTATCTGGGGTTCCAGCTAAAGGCTGGTGGAAGTTCATGTATACTGTATGAACACACACACACACACACACACACACACACACACACATACACCTCCCCACAAAGTGTGTTGTTATGTCCCAGGATGAGAAAAATGCTTTCCAGGCTTTATGTATAATTAGTTCTATGTGCGTCTCTATCCACCCAGACCTACATGTAGGTCACAGAGCAACAAAAACATTACAGCAACGTCATTCAGTGTGCCATATATTTAATTTCAAGGGGAACAGCTGCCATTAAATATTCAAAAACACAGATAAGCATCTGCGAATGTCTTCAGATGACTCATATCATTAATAATATCTCATATCCTTTGTTCTCTCTCTTCAGGTGGCAGCTGTAGGACGTCTTACTTTATATCTAAACCCTTTATATTCTTAAATATGTTCATGTGCAGCACAAGGCAAAGCATGCTGGCTCCAGACAAGTATGGAGGACAAAAAATGACATAAGTTTAAATAAATAAATACATACAGAAATAAATACAGAATTAAATAAATAAACAAAAGAATAAATATATGCTGAAATAAATATGGGAATAAATAAATTCATGCATAGATAAATAAATGCAGAGGTTAGGGTAACCTCATTAACATACAGAAACAGAAATACAGAAAATAATTGTAGTGTAGCGAAATTTGGAAATAAATTCAAGATATTTATGTCTTGTTTAAATATGTTTTCTATTTATTCATGTATGTATTTTTCTAGTTATGTCCATATTTATTTCAACATTTGTTATTTTATTTATTATTTTTAATTTATATCAGCATTTTTATTTAAATGTATTTTATTTTTATTATTTTTTGCAATCATTTATTCCCGTATTTATTAATATATTACCATATTTATTTATACATTACATTTATTGATGCCTGTATTTATTTATTTTTATTCCTGTATTTATTGTAATATTTATTTGTTATCTATTTTAATTCCTGTATTTATTGTAATATTTATTTATTATGTATTTTTATTTCTGTATTTATTGTAATATTTATTTATTTATTTATGTTTTTTATTTACATATTAAGTTTATTCATGCCTGAATGTATTTATGCTTTTATTTTATTTATTTATTTTTCCTGTCCTTATTGTAATGTTTATTTATATATTTTTATTTATTTTTTATTCATATATTTATTTATTTATACATTACATTTATTTATGCCTGTATTTATTTATT
Source organism: Epinephelus moara (assembly GCF_006386435.1). Lineage (NCBI taxonomy): Eukaryota > Metazoa > Chordata > Actinopteri > Perciformes > Serranidae > Epinephelus > Epinephelus moara. Next base: position 23,499,286 of record NC_065528.1, read on the forward strand.
TTTATTCCTGTATTGATTGTAACATTTATTTATCATCTATTTTTATTCCTGTATCTATTGTAATATTTATTTATTCCTGTTTTTATTTATGTATTAAATTTACTCATGCATGAATGTATTTAGTTATATTCCTGTATTTATTGTAATAGTTCTTTATTTATTAACATTTTCATTTATTCCTGTATTTATTTATACAATACATATATTTATGCCTGTATTTGTTTATGATTTATTCATATCTTTATTGTAATGTTTATTTATTTATTTATTTATTCGTGTTTTTAATTTTTTGTTTTGTTTTAGATTTTTCCTGTAATTATTTAAATATTTATTTATTTATTTATTGACACTTGCATAATTTTTCATCCTCCATAGCTACATCACAATGAATATTTATCTCCTGTCCTCTTCTGAAGATTGCTGGTGTTATTATAGAGAACACTGCATGTGATCGAATGAGTGTGAAATCAAAGCTCACTAATGAAAAGACAACACGGAGGCTGCAGTACGCACATAAGCTCACGTACCAATATATAAACCTGGGAGCAAAATGATGTACAACTGCATTAAATCAGCCCACATGCTGAAAGTGAGTGCAGAGCAACCCTACAGTATATTTAGCTCCACTGTACTGAGAATATGCACAGCCAGTCACCAGACCCAGCGAGGAGGATATTAAAATATGTCGGCTATGCTGTACATCAAGCTGACGCGTTGCAATATGACAGCGAGTGCTCATTTGCTGTGTTGTCTGTGGAGCTCTGGGGCAGATGTGTCCTCTATTCACCCAGTGCTGAGCCCTCAGTACCTGAGCAGGGGCGGAGGGGAACACTGGGTGACTCGTCTGTACCGAGGGGAACTCAGCCAGAGAACAATATTTATGTGTTTTCATTCTGTTTCTTACTACGCAGAGAAGCTTCTGAATCAAAGCATTAGGGGCCATGTGACACTATAGATCAGCATTTAAACCAAATTAGATGTGATGACAGCTCCTGCAAGAGCGACGTTAGATGTCAGTGTGTGTTTTGTGGCTCTCTGCTGCTGGGAACTGTGAGTTTAAGTGTTTGAGTTTTGCTAAAATGACAATAAAAATAGCAAAATGTGAATGTGAAGCAGGAGATGGTTAGCGTAGCTTAGCATAAAGACTGGGAGCAGAGGGAAACAGCTAGCTTGGCTCTGTCCAAAAGTCCCGAATCTACCTCTCAGCATCTTGTTTGTTTAATCTGTGCTGTTAGTGAAAGGTGAAAAGGGCAATTAATATTTTTACAAGGGGTTATGGGCGAGACTTTTATTGGAGTTCCCATTGGTTGCCAAGAAAGTCACTCTTTCAAATAATAGTTTGGCTCATAACCCCTGAAAAGCCCTCAACACATTCTCACTCCGATCTCGTCACATATCAACGTTTGGTCATGGACTTTCTACATCCAGATACGACGTGCAAGGTACCCTGGGTGCGTTGGTTGTGTAAGTTCTGGGACACCGTGTCAAGTTCTGCCTGTTACATGCATTGACTTCTTTCAAAATAAACTTCGGTTATCAAAAACAAATGCACATGGTTGGGTTTTGGCAACAAAAAACATGGTTTGGTTTTATCATCCTACAGATTGTGAACATCGCTAAAAAATAAAAACAAAATAGAATATGTTGAATATTGAGCCTTAGGGGTGCGTGTAGGCAGATTTTACTTCATTCTGGTCTCATTACGAAGTCGTCAAATACCAGCGCATGGGCAGTGACTTAAAAAAAACTGTCCTTTCACATGCCATCATTTATATTGGGGTTTGGGTCAACCCGGTCTCACTACAAAGTCGTCGAAATGCGATGCTCGGGCAGTGACTTGCGGCATGAAGACAGCAATGAAAAAAGCTGCCCTTTAACGTCGGCATAATACGTAGCCAATCGGCGTTATGTTTTAACAGCATTTTGCAGCATCAGGGGGAAACACTGCGGGACAAGAACGGAAGTTACAGTGGTGAAAGTCCAAGTAGGGCTGGTGGGAGCGGTGGTGGATGGGTCACCTGGGAGAGCAGTGTTGCCAAACGCTGTTCTGTTTTTAAATCACGTGTTTTTGTTGCCTAAACCCAACCACGTTAATGTGCAGGCTAAACATAAACACATGCCTTAGTTGCTAACGTCAGTTTGCGTTTTTGTACCGTCATAGTGCTTTTATTTTGTATTGTATGTATATGTTACATTTCCTGTGAAGTATGTTTTGAAAGAAGACAATGCATGTAACAGGCAGAACATGACACGGCGCCCAAGGACGTCAACAACTAACACACCCCGGGTACCTTTCACATCATATCTGGCAAGGAAAGCCCATGACAAAATGCCGATACGTGACGAGATCGGAGTGAGAGTGTTGTTCGGATTGGTTTCCTTCTTCCACCAGTCCTTGTGCTAAGCTAAGCTAAGCTAAGCTAACTGTCTCAGTAGCTTTAAATGTAGCTTATAGACATCTTCTCCTAATCTCTCAGCAAGACAGAACAGAAGTACTTTGGTAAAACATATTTCCCAAAGTGTCAAAAGTTTCCATTCACACAAGTAGAGGGGAAATGGCCACATGTGAATATGCTGTTGACCTTGATGGGTGTTGCAGCTGCAGGGTTCAACTCCCAGCTTCACTGTCACCCTCACTGTTTCCTTCTGTGCTTTACTTTTAACATGCCTTTTTTCTTCCTTATGTGGACATTTAGCATCATACATTCTTCACCCCTGCATCATCTCCGTGGCTTTCCTATGTATAGATATGCCTCATGTTTTTCTAGTTGTCTCTGTTTCCTTTCAGTCTTTCTCCTCCACCTCCTCCTCACCTCAGTGTGAGTGTACGTGTGGGCAGAGGTGAGTCTTGGTTTCTGTCTTCAGTGATAAACGATGGTAGTGTAGCGATTGCTCCGCTCCTCCCCTTCTTCCCACTGATCGCTGAAGCATGACCTGATTGTCTCTACGCTGTGAGGCGGAAGCAGCCCGTACATGCATTCTCTCTCTCTCTCTCTCTCTCTCTCTCTCTGTCTCTCCGTCTCCCTCTGCAACTCACCCACACACTCACATAAACACAGTGACTGAAGCATCCAGTCATGCAAAGCAAACACATTCACCCAGACAGACAGACACACAAACACACACACAGGTGTAAACACACAACATCAAACACAGGCCTGGGGACAAGCACTCTCTGAGGCATGTGCAAACCCAGCAGTTTATACATACACACACACACACACACACACACACCTGCACTAAGTGTACACAGAGTAGACTCACTAGTACAATGCTATCAGGGCCCCTTTAGCAGTTTTTAAGTAAACAACACATTAGATTTTTATCTGCTATTGAAACGTGTTCAGTGGTTGAAGACGTTGTCAGAGCTCAAATATGGATGCATTCAAAGTCCTACATTAATAAATATACTTAACTTTTATCAGTAACATGTACTTGAAGTACTCATTCTGCAGAAAATGACCTCAGTGACTGATAAATTATTATTTATGACATAAGATTCATCAGTGTGTAAGGGCTCACAAGCCAAAAAGCTTGGAAAGCACATGGTTAAATCTCTGTTAATGCATTGGGATGTTTGTTTTTTGTTTGTTTGTTTATTTGTCCAGCTTAACATGTTTTTTCTGATGTAAAATATTAATGTAAATTGTAACTAGTGAATACAGCTGTCAGATAAATTAAGTGTTGCTACAATATCTCTCTCTAAAATGTAGTTAAGTAGAAGTATAGTAAAGTACAGTTACCTTAAAACTGTACTCATGTAAACAAAAATGGCGCTAAACAGCAGAGGTGTGGACCTGAATCACATGACTTGGACTCGAGTCACAAACTTGATGACTTTAGACCAGACTTGACAAAATCAAACAAGACTTTAAACTTGATGTTGACTTTAAAGGTCCAGTTTGTAGGATTTAAAGGGATACTGGGGCAGAAATGGAATATAATATAAGAAGTATGTTTTCTGTCGTGTACAACGGGTCGGCATCCTTCACCAACAAAAGAGCTATTTTTGACTAAAAATAGATTTTAAAAATCTATGCAAATGCAAAGACATTCCTTTGGACAGTAAAAATATAGCTGCTTGTCACACCGTACCCCAGAGACAAAACAACAGGCCAAACATCATCATTTGATGTGTGAGTTGCAAACATAAAATTGAAGTGCTACAGCTTGCAAAAAAGCTGAACGGCAATATTCTGGGTTATCCTATTCCTATTCCTTTTCTCACTTATTGTGTGAGAGAAAATTTGTGGGAAATAATCTTTGCCTCTCCAGAGGTATATAACTGAAAATAAATAAATTAATAAATTAATAAATTAATAAATTAATTAATTCATTCATTCATTTATTCATAATACCATGGATGAGTCAATATACTTCTCAATGACCCTTTTACTTAAAATATGAATGATTATTAAACATTTCTTACAGATTGTCGGACAGGTTGTCGTGTCTTCTGTGGGGAGGCACTGGAATATTTCTGTGCACATGGTGACAGACAGTTGAGAGCCACTGCTTTAATGTGTTATTCTCTAGGAATACACTGTTTGTCGGCCATTTTAATGTAGTGTTAAACTAAACTAAACTGAAGAAACAGTAGAGAACCTCCCAAGAGCCATATAAGGGTTTAAAGAGTTCTTTGTGTGGCAGTCTCACACCAAAGAACCACCAAGAAAATGTATTGCTGTAGTTTGTCAGTGAAGATTCTCAGTCATCCAGGTCATGGTAATCTTAAGTGCTAATAACGTAGGCAGCTGGAAGCGCAAGCAAGTCCAGTTCCCTACGGTATTAGCACTTACGAATATTGCTGTAGTTTAAAGAGTGAGAAAGTGGGCAGGAGGGAGTGGAGGTGGATGGGTCAAACAAACTCCGGACTTTCACCAGAGAGACCACTGTCAGTCAAGTTATTTCAATAACAACGTAGTGTGCTAGTATGTGTAACAAACTATGCTAGTGACGTATGTGATTACATTACATAAAGCCAGGCCAAGATATTTTTCCCAAAACCAAACCACGTTCTTTTGTTGCCTATACCAAAATAAATAAACCTAAAACCTAAACAAACTGCAAGCACTTGGTCTGGGAGCCCCTCTGTGTCAGTGGATTAAAGACTGTCCCTCCAACAGACTCCAGCGCTTCAGGATCAGCCACCACATCTCCACCATCATTCTCAACACCGGCGTCCCCCAAGGCTGCGTCCTCAGTCCAGCCTTCTTCTTGCTTCTTACCCATGCCTGCACTCCCTCCCACAACACCACCTGCCTTATCACATTCACAGATGACACAACCATAGTGGGACTCTTATCAAACAATAATGAAACAGCTCACAGGGAAGAAGTCCAGACCCTTTGTGCCTGGAGCAAAGACAACGACCTCATCCTCAATACAAAGAAAACAAAAAAAAAACATAATCGGGGAAGAGGTAGAGAGGGTTTATATTAATTTTTTACAGATTGTTGGACAGGTTATAGTGTCCTCTGTGGAGAGGCACTGGAGTATTTCTGTGCACATGGTGGCAGACGGTTGAGAGCCACTGCTTTAATGTGTTATCCTCAGTTTAACTCTTTGGAAAGCTGGGGATGTGCCGACTTTTAAGAGCTGGTTGGCAGGAATCACCAACTTGTTACACATGGAGAGAGTTAGACACAACGTTTCCCTCAGCTCTGTAATCTTTGATGTGACATGGCAACCATTCATGTCCTATTTATCAAGAATGGCCTCATGTGTAGATACTTGTTCATAATGGGTTGGACAAACAACATGTATACACTCGTACTATATTTGTATGTACAGACATCCATTCTGTCGTTGGTGCTGAACTTCTTGCTGGTCATACTACGTTTAAGAGTAGTATCCTCTAAACTAGTACATCAAACTAAGCTGAAGAGCCATTAGAGAACCTCCCAAGAACCATTTAAAGAGTAGTGTGGCAGTCCAACGCCAAAGAACCACCAAGGAACCAACATTTTTCCCTGTGTCCAGTAGTTGCACTTCCTTTACTGTATTTATGTTTGACAGTTACAGTTTGTGTGAGGTGTATTGGTGCTGTGTAGCCTGGCAGATGTAACTTGAGTCTGGTAACCAGATAACACACAGCGCGCCGTGTTCATTAAATTTGAATACTCAGTTGGGGTATGAGGCAAGGACACTAACAAAGGCAATTTCTTTTGCTGGAGAGATCAGTGGCTGCAAAACCGAGCTTTGAAATACCAACAACATCCTCCTAAAACACAACAAGTTGCACGTTAACATGGTAAAACAATTCACCAAAGACCTATGATACTTTTAAGACATGTATGTACCACAACAGGTCCTTTCCCCCCTGTGATAAGGTTCTCATCTCTAACAGTCTACTAGAACTTTCCCTTGAGAGCTTCAACTCCATGATCCTCTTTCTACCCAGAAATAAAAGTCAAAAAAGAGTGACATACCTTCACTTGAGTGTGTTAATGTGCAGGAGTATGTATCCTCAGAGTCAGTGTGTGATGAGGGGAGGCAGCTCCCAGGTGACGCCGTACTTGCACGTGATGTTTAATTTCTGGTATATTAGGGCTGAGCCTTCTTCATCCCTATTAGCAACCTGGCACGCGCCTGACGCCGCCCCTCAATGCCAATTTCTCCCGACCAGTGAGACACTGTGGACTAAAAATACCTTTAAAGTCACAGAGGCTTCCTTCCTCTCCTTACTCAATCTTACTATCTGCTATCCACATGCCTGCGCACAGGCACACGCGGGCAGGCGAGCTGTGGGCGCACCTGCTGCCAACACGCACACACTCATGCAGACACAAGCTCTCACACAAAGACGCACTCATGCACAGACATAAGAGGTCCCTCTAATCCTCTTTTCTTCTGAGAGATAGGCCAATCACGCAGCGCTCTGCACTGTAAGCTGTTTTCTTGTACACACAGTGCATGGAGTCCTGCTGGAACTCTGTGCCATGGTTGAGGCTCGGGTTAACTCTCTGGCAATCAACTGAAACAACAAAACACACGAGTAGAAAAAAGGCTCTCCAATCAATTATTTATCCCCTTAGCCAAACTACATTTTACCCACAGAATACTTTCCCTCGCAGCGGCCACAAAGCTGCGCTGAGAAGCCATAACACCTCCATCTGTTGAGCCCAGTAAATACAAACAAGGGAAGTGGATGACATAAGGAAAACATCGCAGGAAACATACACTATTTCTCTGCAGTGTTTCAGAAACTGGCCGAATTTCTCTCCCATAGCATGTAGAGGCAGTTTCCTTCCAGCTAGAGTCTCTGTGAATAATGTTCCTCGCTCCCTGAGGACGCACAAAGGCGTCTGATTCAGAGACTCGGCACATGGAGTTACACAAGTCCCCTTTTGTTTCATACAAACACACAGCAGCAGAAATACAAAAGGCAGCAGGGCGCAGAGTGAAGGAGACGTGTGTGTGCACTGTACTGACAAAAAGCTTGAATTAATGTTTGTCTCTGAGATTTTATGACATGAGATGTGTAAAACAGGCACGTGCAGTGAAGCTGGCTGCACCTTTGCCCCCTGATGTCCAAAGTACCCTTTGTTAAGGCGCATTTTATGTTTTGTTTTTGTGAAGTCCTACCCATGGTTCTTATCAGGACGATCATTCAACAATTAATGATAAAGTTAGCTTTAAATAAAGTGACATGGTCCAGCCAAGCAGCAACCTCCAAGACTGAAAAATTAAGCCAGTGCAGGAGGTGCCAAAAACTGCAGTTCCTCTTGTGGCCACTTGAGGCTGGCTCCACGAGTGAATCAATCCAACCCGGTCTCACTCTGAAGTCGTTGAAATCTGGTACTTGGGCAGCGACTTCCGGCGTCAAGACACTGATGGAAAAAGCCATCCTTTTACATCGGTGTTATATGCGGTCGATCACCATTTTAGTTTAACGGTGCTCAGAAACACGTCAGGACAAGAATGAGAGTAAAAGCGGTGAAAGTCCAAGTAGGGCGGGCGGGTGAGAGGGGTGATGGATGGATCTAACAAACCCCCATTTTTACCCAGGAGAGCGATGTTTGCATCCAAACCAAACCCTGCTGTATTTTGATAAACCCAACCACGTGCCTTAGTTGTTGGAGGAAAAAAACGTCAATTCGTGGTGATTTGGCAACGTAGTGCATTTATTTTGAAAGAAGGCAATGCATGTAATAGGCAGAACTTGACACGGCATCCCAGAACGTCAACAACCAACCTACCCAGGGTACCTTGCACATCGTGTCTGGACGTGAAAAATCCATGACCAAATGTCGATATGTGACGAGACCAAAGTGAGAATGTGTTGATCAATCCCCATAGACCCCAATGTTAAAATACCCAACCTTACAGCAGAAATAAACATGTTTACAGTCTTGTACAAAAACAGTTTTGGTCTCCATAGCTAATTTCGACATTCATAACAACAGCACAGCAGGTGCATTTGTTTTTATAACTCACCCATTCACATTTTATTAACACACATTTAAGGGCGAGGTGTTGCTACAGTCAGTGAGTCCAATCCAGCCCTCAAACCTCCACAGCTCCACCCTCCTGTCCAGATATGGTCCCTTCAAGCTCCAAAATCCAAGATGGCGACGGCAGAAACGTGGAACTTGAGCTTCAAAACGGGACTTCACAAACTAGTGGGTGATGTCACTGTGGCTACGTCCAGTATTTTATACGATCAGTGGGTCAAGCCAGCGACCACTTGGATTTTGATGCTAACGGGTGTTTTGAGCGGCAAAAAAAAAAGCTCAAAGAAAACCCAGAATTTCAGCAAACAAGCCTCACATTTGATATACAAAATAAAATGACATTAATTTGCACATTATATGAAATGCAATTATAGTTTTAAGTTCTTGTACTGAACTAAATTTTGGGCACCTCCCTCTCTAAAGGTCTCTGCACGGCCCTGGTGTAAAATATATACATCACACATTACGTGGTTCAGCTGTCTGGCAGCTTAACAGTCTCTGTTGCACATCTCCCGTCCTCATCTGCATCTCGTCGTCATGAGTCAGGTGGATTTAAAAGAGGTGCATTGAGTCACTAAGGGATCATAGTGTTCACCTCCACTTCTCCTGTCAGTCTAAATCACTGTCAGAGAGTCTCCAGATTTTATCTTTCCAGGGTGAAGATTGTAATTTTTGGACAGTGAGACAGATCTGAAATCAGTGTCTGCAGGATTTACTCCAAGGAGGTTGTTATGGTGCTTTGGTGAAGGGCATGGGAAGGACACTTTAACTGGTAACAGGACGGTTAATAGGATTTACTGGTTACAGTCTGGAAGCCAATCTCCAAAGCCACTAGTCCAGTGGCTGATTGATGTAACAGCAGCATGACCTCTTTGCCAGGGAGAGGAGCAGGGGTGAGACCACAGTGAGGTGAGACCAGTGTAAAACTGTAGTTACATATCTAAAAATCCCTCCAAGTAACCACAGTGTCATCCCCGATTTAGCGGTTTCCACTTTGTGCTGGGTACTCCCTGTCTCTCTGAGATCACTCAGACAGTGTGACAGTTCTGATGTCTTGTTCCTTGGAAGTTTTAATTCCTGGGAGTATACCAGTCATTTTCTTTGTCTCTTCAGTGTTGGCTGCTGATGCTAATTAGCAAGGTTTTCCACCCAGTGTTTTCCACCCAAGCTGCTGCCAGAGATGAACACACATCACAGGAGAAACACTCACTGAAAACTGAGATTTTACTGTAACACTGCAAACAGGGTTATTACCTTAAAGGACATCTTGGCAGAGAGGTGGATGAGAACGTCAGTATCACTGTATGACAGGGGTCGGCAATGTGTGGCCCCTCTCCAGTGGCTTCCTGTAGCTTTGACAAAAACAAAAAAAAAATATGGGAATGAATAGCAGTTATTTTCTAATATTTGAATTTTTATTTGTCATTTTTGCAGACCTAAAGTGATTCTTACATTCTCCAAATGTAAAAATCTGTAACATATACACCTACAACCTGCTGCCTTTTCCTCAAAATATTCCCCAAAAACCTCAGTAGCACTGTCTTCAGTCCCCCTTGCTAGACTATCTATGGATTCCAAATGCAAAAAAAAAAAGGAAAAGTCTCAGAGGAAATGGAGATTTGAATAGTAAGTACCAAAAAAATCATAAATAGCTCACTGCAGAGTCGCCACCCAACATGTTAATAAATGCTCATTTAGACCTATAGTAATATTTACAGGCAAATTGAGACTCAATAGATTGTGTTACCATCAAATATGTTTTGGCAACCCAGTCTCACTCCCAATCCGTCAAATACTGTAGCACTGGGGTACCCTTTAGCAGCAGTATGAGACGCACTGAGCAGTGGTATTTTTTGAGGCTCTGAGCAACTGACATAGTGTAAAGAGTGATAAAGTGGGCAGGAGGGAGTGGAGGTGGAGGGGTTGAACAAACGCTGGACTTTCACCCAGGAGATCGCCGTCCATGCCTCGTGTGAAACCAAAAGACAGTCGAGTTATTTTAATAATAACAGTGTGGTAATATGTATAACATACTACACTACTGATGTATGTCGCACATGTGACATGGCATTACATTACATAAAGCCAGACCATGATGGTTTTTCTAAACTGAATCATGTACTTTTGAGATTGTACATGTTTAACAAGCTGAAAATGTACATATCTACATATCTTGAAAATTGAGGATTATTTTTATAAGACAAAACAGTGTAAATTGCCATGTCACCCTAAACGTCCAAAACTGACGCTGGAAGGGTATCCAGAGCATCATAGTTTGATGTGCAGGGCCACTGACCAAGCATTGGTATTTGACAAGTTAGGAACAGGGGCATAGCACCAAACCCTATGCATGAGCAAAGAAATCTGGCGCTTGGGCAATGACTTGCAGTGTCAAACACTGACGAAAAAAGACATCCTTTAACGTCGGCATGATATGCGGTCAGTCGCCATTATGGTTTAAAGGGGCTCCACAGTATCAGGGGGAAATGCGTCAGGGTAAGGACGAAAGTTAAGGCGGATGTCTCAGTGGGGTGGATGGACTGACACTGACTTTCACTCAGGAGACCGGTGCTCCCATCCTGTAAGATTATAAAGCCAAACCCTGTTTTTGTTATCCTAAACCTAACCATGTACATTAGTTGTTGGAGGAAGAAAAACGTCGATTTGCGTTAGTTTGATGTTTTTGGTGGTGATGGGTGCAGGGTCGTAATACCAAATTGTGGGCCCATGAGCAGTCTCTGTCCCCATGAGCTTTACTTATCCTCTCATCTAACTCATACAGGGGTATTTTTTTCCAAAATGTCGAACCATTCCTTTAATTTTTAATCAATGACAGTATCTTACTATCTTATCTTACTATATAATGACGAAAACTCTGTCTGTGTGTCTGTTCCACGTTTTTTCTCCTCACTGACTTGGTCAATCCATGTGAAATTTGGCGCAGTGGTAGAGGGTCATGGGAGGATGCAACCGAAGCAATATTACATCAATTGGCCAAAGGGGGGCGCTATAGCAACCGATTGAAATTGCAAACTTTGAATGGGCATATTTCATGCCCCATATGTCATAGAGACATGAAACTTTGCACAGAGATGCCTCTCCTCATGAGGAACAAATTTGCCTCAAGAACCCATAACTTCCGGTTATATAGTTTTTCCGCCATTTTGAATTTTTTGAAAAACACTTAAAATCGATGTCTTCCTAGGAAGTTTGACCAATCTGCATGAAACTCAGTGAACATAATCTAGGGACCAATATCTAAAGTTCCCTCTTGGCAAAAGTTGGAAAACTTACTAAAACTGAGCTTCTATAAGGCAATGAATATTGCGGAGGGCGTGGCTCATCACATGAAGGTGTATAAGGTGTATATGTTTTTTGCCTATATTTGACAGGACAGTGAAGCATGACAGGAAGGATGGGAAAGAGAGAGCAAGGAAGACATGCAGCAAGGAACGATGGCCGGATTCCAACCCCCACCGCTGCAACAAGGGCTAGCCGCACCTTTCCCATGTGAACTACCAGTGCGCCCCACTTTTAAGTCAATACAACATATAAACACTTTAACTATCTGCCTTTCAACATGCTACCTCAACTACTAATGTACAGTTTTCACACCGTGTGAAACTGTATGTGGGCAACTGTGCACTCAATGGGTAAGGACTAGTTCTCATATTATTCTTCAGGCAGTATACTTCTTGAACAGAACAGTGGTGTTGCTCGTGATATGTAATTGCTTTCCAAACTAACTTGGTGTTTTTATCAAACATCACATCAGGTACATCGTGCTGCCGCAGCTCCCGTCTGACTCATGCCTTACATTTCTTTACATCTGCAATTTATTTTCCTTTGGAGAGATGTGGTATTTGAGAGAAACCTTCAGAGGCATTGCTCACCAGCATAATGGACACATTGTGTTGTCTCCTCCTCTCCTCATCACCCACTCTCACTCCACATTCATTTTTGTGAGTGAGTTGACAGCAGCTGACATCTTAACTAATGCTGCTCTGAGGTCTAATGGGCTGATTCATCAGGAGTGGAAGACGATTGTCTGGGAGTAGTCCTTTAGAAAAAAAAAAGAAAAAGAAGCTCATTTTAGAAAGAACAGGATGAGAGATAATGTCAAAGTGATGTGGGTTTGAATGCCAGTCAAGTCATACACACCCCCGCAGCTCATGAATCATTAACAACACACACACACCTGTTGTCAAGGTAGTGCGTCATAGCCAGTGACATCATCACTTTGAAACAAGGGGGTAAGTCCCCTGGGTTAAGATAGACCAAACACAGATGAGTCACACTGATGGAAAATTCAAATGTGTGCACGTAAATACACAAACATCACATTAGGAAGCTAACAAGGGGGTTACATAAAATACTCCGAAGCCGACTGTCTCTATAGGGCTTGGGGGAATTTTCCAAATGCTGCCTCAGCTCTAATGTAATCTTTTTCTTGGCTTGTTACTAAAGTGACATTTGGACCTGAAAGCTTTGGCAGTCCTTGATGATTTACCAAGTCCTTGAACGTAACCCTGCAGCCCGCAGTGAATCAGTATTCTCTCCAGAGACGGACAGGAATAGGGCATTGATCACCTCATCAATCCCGAGCAATCAGTGAATGGAGAGGTCAAACTGGTGTGAGTCAGTCTCTATCTCTCCCCTGCGAACGTGCCCCGGCTGGGCTGCTGTGTGAAGTGTCTCTGTTTATGACTCCCAACCTTGTAGCTGGGTGTTGAGGAGGCGGGATGACTGCCATAAATCATGGCTTCTTAACAACAGGCAGTGAAACAGCACTCCCAGAGGGCACTGTATATACAGTGAACCCCCGAGGAGTGTATGTGCAGAGAGACGGAGTGCTTGGTTGTGTAATTAGTTTTTGAAAATGAAGGTAAACAAGGCTGAGAAGCTTTTATTTTAATCCAGATAAAAAAAAATTGGAGGTCAAATTGTAGCTCAGTTATTGTTATTTTAAGGGACTGTATCATTATTAGTGTGGTTTGAACCTTGTGTTTCACTTATAAAAGAAAAAAGAACAAAAGAAAAAAGGCTTAAACAAATGGATTATCTGCGGGTCTGAAAAGTGAGGCCAATACAAAGTGCCTTAAAACTGCATTCTTTCCAAAGGCCTGCAGGGGGCGACTGAGAAAAGAAATGTATGAAAGTCTAACAGAAAATGGCCCTACTTCTCACATGATTTATTATCAAAGTAAAAATTTTCCTAATGAGATTATGGGCTTGATCTCTAGTTTCAAGTCTTCTTTAATACAGCATGATGTTTGTAAATTACAGTTTCATTTAGAGTAAAATAGACGATAATGCAAGTTGCTACCATGGCGATAGCCTCGTGTTCTGAGTAAAGCCTTGTCTCAGCCTATTCTTATTTCAAACTTGTCTAATATCGATGCTTTGCCAGTAATTTTGGCATCAGATAGCGATGCAAATGGCACCTTTCACAGCAGTATCATACGCCGCTGGTAACAACATAATATAAGGAGCTGGAAAGTCCCTGTCAGACAGGGAGGAGGGGAGGTGTACGGGCCTAACAAACCTGGGACTTTCACCTGAGAACACACTGTTTGCTTCCCGTGTGAGTGTAGAGCCAATCCATGATGGTTTTTTCTAAACCTACGCACATGCCTTTGTACATAAGGAAATAAACGTAAAAATAAAGTGTTTTGCCTACATTGTAAGCAGCGTTGGCAGGTGTACGATAATTATCGTATTTGTACGATAATTTGGCCCTCTGTACGATGTACGATCAGTAATCCCTAAAAAGGCCAAATGTACGATAATTTGACCATATCATGAACGTGTGGTTGTAATCAGCACGCCAGAGTTTTTTTGTGGGCCCTGAAGGCATCTATTCCCATGTGACATGTTTCCAGCCAATCGCACTTTGCTTAGCGTGAGATACGGGTGACGTTTATCTCTGAACAATGAGCACGATTGGCTGAATGGTCAGCTGTACCCGCCCCACAAGGCACTAGGACCCGTCAGGAAGTCGAGCGAGAATGAGATTCAAAACAGATTAAGAAGAAGAGGAAAAACAGAAGCAAGGAAAATGGAAAAAAGTAAACCAAAAAAGTAAACACTAGAGTGACTATATTTGCCTATAGCGCATCAGTAGGATTGTTATTTTGGTTATGACGGATGTACGATAATTTCCCTCAAAATACGATGATTTTGAGTCTCTGGTATGATAATCCTACATTTCCCACCTGGCAATGCTGATTGTAAGTGTATTTCGAAAAAGACTGTACGCATCTAATGTGCAGAAACTAAACATTTCCTGTGAAAACAGGATGCAGGAGGATACCTAGCGCATCATCTTTAAACCTGAAAGTCGGGTTGGGATGAGAATGCGTTGTTTGACCACACGTAGATGGGTATTTTTTAAATGGAGCTATTTCTATGCGTTTTCATTTTTTGTCCAGATGCAAATTGTGTTTCCCCATCACAACCTAGTCTTTACGTATTCATCAGCCTCATACGCCCGAACAGTCATCAGCCTCAGAGTCATCAGCCACCACCACCCCCACCAGTGTCTACACTTCATGGGGGGATTTATCCTGCTGCTGCTCAGTTGTCCCTCGATCACAAAATATCTCCCTCTGGTGTCCAAGCGCCAAAGACTTCTGTTAAAACTTAATCAGCACAAATCATCTGCTAATCTGTACACTCATATTCTGTATTGAATATTATCTTTCCTTCATTCTTCTGTCTCTCCTGATTGAAATTGTTTCTAATATTAAAACATTTATTACAAGCTAAGTGCTACCATGGTTCCTCACACTTCTTCTCCTCCTTCTGTTATTTCAAGACCTCGTGAGTGTCCATCTTCAAATTTGCACATCAGTCCATGATGATGCAAGGCACAGATGATGACAATAACAGCTCTCCGCTACTTGTTACACTCATCTCTCTCAATGCCGGGGAAGCAGATTCAAACACTGCCAACCGTCTCTCTTTCTCTCGTTTCACCTCCAGTCCAGTGCAGCTCTTGCCATTTATGCATGAGAACTGCCAGTTTCATGCCTCTCCTTTACAGCGCACTGGAGTTTGTGTATGAACCTGACCTGTTTGAAGCCTGAGGGGATTTTGAGAAATTACAGCACGGCCGATTCTCAGACAGGGGATCAAAGCTCTAGAGCAGACAGGGAACACTGAGTTTTTGGCTTGAGACATCTGAATGTATGTCCTTATCTACTTTTCGAGGTGTCACAAATGGGGCAACCTTTCATGCAATGGGACCAAATCCCTGCTGTACTTCCATTATATTGAGAAACAGAGCCATCAGAATTTGATACGCAGCTCACTGCTACAGCTTTTATTAGGCTTCTGAATGGCCAACTTCTTTTCTATGAGGTTTCAGGGTCAAGGTTATATCACCGCCTGTAGGTTTGGCGTGCTCTTGACAGCACTTCAATTGTGTTTTTATTTGGATCTTTTTTTCAAATAGAGCTTGTGTGGACAGGATATTTTTAGAGGACGAAGAAAGAGAGGGGAAAACAGTTCCATGTGTCCGTGTGGACGAGGCCTCGCTCCCCCATAGCTCCACCCTCTCGTCCAAATATGGTCACTTCTGGCTCCAAAAAAACAAGATGGCGACGGCCACGATTCCAAATTTGAGATTCAAAACAGATGTCCACAAACCAATGCATGCCTACTTCTTTTTAAGGGCTTCAACTAATTGAGCATAGTGTTAGTTCAGGCAGGACATGGTGTGAAGTTCAGCTCAAATCTCAGCTACATCAGCTGATCTCAAACAGCCCAATCAACTGATGCTGCTGCTCTCCCTGCCTTAGGATTTCCATGTAGGCACATGGAAGGGCAGGGAGGTGTGCTCTCACTGCCTCAGGCTTTCCTTATTTGCGCATGGAAGGGCAGAGGTGTGCTCTCTCCGCCTTAGGCTTTCCATGTAGGCGCATGAAAGAGGCTTTCTCGAGGCCTAGAAAAAGCAAAGGCCCCAGAACAGAGCCATACTGAAAATGGAACTTGATAAAAGTGTTCCTGACTGAAATTATTATTTTCATCCTCAATTAATCTGCTGACTATTTTCTCCATTAAGCCTTTTGTCAATAAAATGCAAGAGCATATGTTCCCACCACATGACATGCTGACAGAGACTTTTCTAAGTCTGAAGGCTGAAGGCAATCAGTGAGGAGCTAAGCACAGAAAGTTGCACCTGGCGATCACAGTTGTGGCTCAGCGGGGTTCAGTCTTGATGGGAAATGTCATCGATCATCAACGGGAGCTGCTCTGTGTCTAAACCTTCCCCGGTTGCCATGGTTTCTGCTGCAGCTGCCACTCACCTGCTGGGTCCCTAATTATGTGATTGCTTAAGGATGAGTGCGATGCACATTACAGTTTGTTACAGTCCAGTGCAGCACACCTACAAAGCCCGCAGCTGTAAGCCTCCATGTATGTAAACATCATGTGTGTCATCACTTTTCACAGCAGCTTACTCAAAGAGGAATGGATGAATCGAGTCACATTTACAGATGTTTGAACCTCAGCTCAACAGAAAGAGATCGGCAGGGGCTTACAGAGGAATCAAGGAAGAATAAAAAGATGGAGAGTGATGAGAAACTCAGAGCAGAGAAAGGAAATTATGCAAAAGAAGAAAAACAGAGTTGGAGGAAGCGAAGCAGGACATTCTGTATATTTAATATGCTGTACGCTGTAGTGGGAGAGGGGGTGGGGGTGGGGGACAGTGAGTTCAGCTGCTGTCCTGCCGTTGCCCTAAATCTCCTCCTCCCTGCTTGCCCACAGACTTGATTTCCCACAATCCCTTGGGCTAGCTCCTGGGCAAGAAGGAATGAGTCAGAGCTTCTGAATAGAGCCGACTTTCAAGAGTCGTGAGGAGCTTGGGATGTGCATACACACATACTGCAAGTGCACACACACTGATTCAAATCAAGTATGTGTAGCTGGCAGCAACACGAGGATGTGTTGGGTATCAATGTCGCTCTTTTCTCTCTGCTGTCTTGAACATCCAACCGAGCACAAGCACACATAAACACAGTGTAAACAGTGGGATATAAATCACGGGCTGATCAGGATGTTGTGTGCTGATCACTGGCTTTGAGGATTTTTGCTAAAAATTAACAAGCAGCTGGAAACATTTCTCAGAGATCTTGTCGGCTGCACATCCATGATGAGAATCTCCCGTTCCACCACATCCCAAAGGTGCTCTACTGGATTGAGATCTGGTGACTGTGGAGGCCATTGGAGTACAGTGAACTCATTGTCATGGTCAAGAAACCAGTTTGAGATGATTTGAGCTTTGTGACATGGTGCGTTATCCTGCTGGAAGTAGCCATCAGAAGATGGGTACACTGTGGTCATAAAGGGATGGACACGGTCAGCAACAATACTCAGGTAGGCTGTGGTGTTTAAACCATGCTCAGTTGGTACTAAGAAAATCTCCCCCACACC
>NC_065528.1:23517321-23647826 GCF_006386435.1 Epinephelus moara
CTCTGTAAACCCTAGAGATGGTTGTGTGTGAAAATCCCAGTAGATCAGCCCGTCTGGCACCAACAACCATGCCTCGTTCAAAGTCACTTAAATCACCTTTCTTCCCCATTCTGATGCTCGGTTTGAGCTTCAGCAGGTCGTCTTCACCATGTCTACACAGCTATGAATATTATACACAATGTCTGCCAACTCATCTCCCTTAATCCTCTACACCAGACCTTCGAGAATGGCTCAAATTCTATGTCATATATTTCAGATTAGGAAAGAAAAGGGAAAAATCCCAAACAAATAATCTATCTCATTTGGAATTGATTTTCTATTACAATCATGCCTTTAAAATGTTGAATGTGCGTGTATCTTGTGGCAGCTATGTTGGGAGCTGACTGTTGCTGTTAAGATGAGTCTCCTGCTGAAATAAAATGTTGTGCCAAACAGAAACGCAGCTGTGAAGAGACACAAAGAGAAAAGTGCTTCAGACAGTGAAGAAGCTCCCCCCGACGCAAAGGACAGTAACAAAACCCTCCAACATAATGGTCAAGACAAGACTCCTCTCTACAGCTGAAAATGTGTATTTTTAAGACTCAGACAGACACACAGGACATTCAAGGACAGTCGCCATGGT
Source organism: Epinephelus moara (assembly GCF_006386435.1). NCBI lineage: Eukaryota > Metazoa > Chordata > Actinopteri > Perciformes > Serranidae > Epinephelus > Epinephelus moara. The sequence continues at coordinate 23,517,944 of NC_065528.1, forward strand.
AACAGGAGCAGCGAATTCGTAACACGTGTGTGAAACTTAAGAGGGCGAACATGATTGCAGCGCTCTAATCACTTCAGCTGACGAGCACGTGCACGTACACACATGTCAACATGTGTGACTGTGAAAGACGTCTCTATAAAAATATGACAACATGTTGAGATGGTAACAGCCTCCACTCAGGCCTCACCACAAGACTCTGATGGGCTTTGACAAGCAGGCTGCAGAGGCGGTTAGACAACAGCGACATCTGGTGGTGACTCATGAGAATGACCGTGTTCTCTGCAGGCCATAATCCTCTTAACTGTTTGAGTTTGCAGGCCTTTTTCATGCAGGGTATTTGGGCATGTCAGGGTAGAACAATCACAGATTCAAACTTTAATATTAATTATGCAGAATTTTATTTAACTAATTTAATTTCAGGGTGTTGGTATGCACATGCTGGCTCACTCTTATGGGTTACTGGCACACTTCAATTTATTAGAAACGCCGGTGCTTTTCCTACAAAGTCAAAATATCTGTATGCGCCACATACAGTCCAGGGCACGCGGGAGTGGAGAGGGGGGTCCGGTTGGTGTTGGGGGCTGCAGGCTTGTCCCATGCGGGTGGGCAGGGACCTGAGGCACCCCATAAATTTAAAGACCTCCCCTCCTTCTCCACCCTCCCTCCATATTATTATTATTGTTACTCATCATCTTTATTAATATTGAATATTATTATTATTGATATTATTCTTACTATTATTATTGCAAAAATTATAAGTTTGCATTGTGGTATTTCTGTTTTGCTTTTTTGCTTCTACTTTCTTTTCATTTTCTTATTTATTTGTTTATTTATTTATTTTATTTATTTATATATTTTTTTGTTTGTTTGCTCCCTTCTGTTTACTCATTATTATTATTATTATTATTATTCCGTTTGCCTGTCTGATAATTATAATATTTATTATTATTATTATTAATATTATTATATATATTATACATATATATAATACCGTTTTTCTTACTCTCAAATCACACACACACACACACACACACGCACACACAAAACCACAAATGTTGTTGTTGTTGTTTGTTGTTCACACCTGGTTTGTCTGCCCTGTAATGTCACTGTAATGTCATATTGCACAATAAAAAAATAAAAAAATAAATTAAAAAAATCTGTTGTGGAACAATTTTAAATTAACATGAATATTAATTGCAAGAAAAAGAAAGTTAGCAGCGAGAGCCCCAAGTGAACTTCTTATTTAATCCTTGGAGCGACATCACTTTTCTTGTGCCGCTTTTAGATGCCTTTTGCAAGTATTGAAGCCTTTGAACCCTGGGAAAATTGGTGCGATTAAAAAAATAATAATAATAAATGCAATTTATTTATTATATATTATATATTTTTTTAAAAATCAATAAATAAAAAAATAAAAATTATTTTGAAAAAAGGGAGAAAAGAAAAAAAGCTACTTTTATTACATTTTAAAATTATGTTACATAATTATTCGAATTTTTAAGCACTCTTTCCAGGTCATTTCTGTGTTTTTCCATTTTTACCTTTTTTTCTTATTTTTTTAACTAACGTAATTAATTCTTTTTTATTTTTTAATATTTAATTCATTTTTTTTTAAATTTAATTTTAATTAATTTAATCTCTTTTTACTCTTTTTTTTTGCTATTTTTTGGGGTCATTTCCTCTTTCGTCGCTCATCGCCTTCTTCCCATGTTTTTTAAAAGAAATCAAGCCACTTGCTCAGGGATTCAAAGGGTTAACTGTGGAGGTTCACTTACATTACAAACATCCCAAACAGCACATGTGACTCACCTCTGGTGGAATCAAGCCGTGCAGAGTTTGTGTCATTTGCTCAGCTTTCTGCCTCCATCACAATACAATAACAGTAAATCCATTTCTGCAGCACTACAGATATTACATTTGAAAAAAAACAACAACCTTTGCAGCTCTCTACACTGCATCTTCTCCCACAGCAGATATTTGGAGTTGTCGCAGCAGGGAGAGCACAGGTGGAACTAATTTTGTTAACGATGGCTCAGCTCCATCAAGTATCTCAGGCCTGCCAGTGAGCCAGCATGCTCCCCACACACGCTTACCTAAATGGAATGCGGCTGACTTTAATGTTATCAATTACACCTGTGTTTTCCCTGCTATGACACGCCAACATTTCTGCTGTGTAGAAAAAAAGGTTATTCGTCATGATTAGCTGTGATTAATCTTGGTAATCAAAGAGCTTGCTGTGATTCATTCACAATAAATCCCCATGACAACTGTTCAGTGGATTAGACAGACTAACAAGGGCAGTGTTTCTGGAAAGATGTGTTCCTTCATGAGATTTTAGACATGTTCCATGGCTGCAGCTCAGAGGCCAGAAAGAATGTTGTCATCGTACATTTCTGCAAGCCATGAAGACATTACACTTACACGTTTCATACCTTTCGTATCAACGTTTCTCAGGTGACAGAGTATATAAGCTGACTTTGTTAGTGGGAGGTGGAGGGGATGGTGGATATAGCGTCACCTGAGTATGACGCCTGTCAAGCTGCAGGTCACTGTTCAAGACCAACAAACAACAAACCTGGTTGCGATTTAGTGAGTCATTGCTGTGTTTCCAGCAACTTTTCAGGCGCCAAACTTGGGTGTTTTGTAGCAACCTGTCCCGGTTTTTCCACTGAGGATTGTGACCCCTAAACCGTCTATTTTAAGCCAAAACATCATCTTTTCCCAACCATAACCAGGTGGTTTTTGTCCATCCATCCATCCATCCACTTTCATTCGCTGATCTGGGGCCGGGTCACAGGGCCACCTGACCAAGCAAAGCACCCCAGACGTCCCTCTCCCCAGCAACGCTTTCCAGCTCCTCCTGGGGGACCCCAAGGCGTTCCCAGGCCAGACTATATATGTAATCCCTCCAACGTGTTCTGGGTCTGCCCCAAGGCCTCCTACCAGTGGGAGGAACACCTCTAACAGGAGGTGTCCACGAGGCATCCTGATCAGATGCCCTCAACTGCCCCCTTTCAACACAAAGGAGCAGCGGCTCTATTCCGAGCTCCCTCCGGATGTCCGAGTTCCTCACCCTATCTCTAAGGCTGCACCTAATTCTTTCAGTCATTCCCCATAGTCCATACCCATGGGTATGGTCGTCTGTTGATTAGCTGCAGCGGCGACGCAGGAGTGTTTTCAGCTTGATACAATCACTGCCCCACTCCCAATAATGAAAAATATTTGGAAGTTTGCATGTTCTCCCTGTGTCAACGTGGGTTTTCTCTGGGTACTCCAGCTTCCTCCCACAGTCCAAAGACATGCAGGTTAACTGGTGACTCTAAATTGTCCGTAGGTGTGAATGTGAGTGTGAATGGTTGTCTGTCTCTATGTGTCAGCCCTGTGATAGTCTGGTGACCTGTCCAGGGTGTACCCCGCCTCTCGGCCACTGTCAGCTGGGATAGGCTGCAGCAATGGTGCCTCCAAAGCGTGGATGTATTTAAGTGAGGCGTCGCTGCCTGTCCAGTGGTGACTGTGCCACCAAAAGTTGGTATAATAAGCCGAAACAGGATCTTCTCTTAACCGTAACCAGGTGCCTGAACATAACCACACATTAACCACTGTGTTGTTGAAATGAAGACACATAAAGTTTCAACACATCCGCCACATAATAAGACACAAATGTTACATATTCGTGGTTTGCAGAATTGTACAATGCCAAGATTAATTCTGGTGATAACGTTAAGCATGGCTGCAGACTCTCAGTCTGTCTTTTATACAATGTGGGTGAAAGAAAGAGCGAGCGTTCCTGTATGTGCAGCTGTGTTTTGTCACTGGATCAGCAAACATAAATTATTAAAAGCTGAAGCCCTTTGTGTTACCTTCCATAAAATCGAGAGCAGCTGAGGACGCTGTGTGCACAAGGTTTCAAACTGAAATGAGAACAACAGGACTTTTTTTTGTAACGGAGATGTTTATTTAGACAACTGAATGCATGCCAGAAAGAACTGTGTTACAGCAGCGGTAACTTTCAGCCCTCTCACTTTTCTAACTCTGAGGGAGAGACCCGAATCAGGGACACACCAAACTTTGGAGTTTTGGTAGAGAACACTATCTGCTCTAATTTATTGCGTTGACACATTACTCTTGTTGTGTATTAAGGGGGACAGGGGGACACAGGAGGGGGTACCACTGTTGAAAGTTGAAGCTTTGGCCAGAGTATCGTGAGTTGTTCATATCACTGTTTTGGCAAAAGGACAAAAGTAATTCACACCTTGCTTTAAGGGAACTTTACCTCTCACACAAAACACGTAAAGAGACGATTAAAAAAGATGCACTTACTGTAGGTAGCATTCACATGCAGTATAACGTGTCTTCTCCTTCAGACTAGATTTAACATTTTTCTCCACTATTTCTTACAGAGATTCACAGCTAATGTTTTTTCAGTTCGGGGATTTATCTTACACATAATGGCGACTGGATGAACAAAGACATGTTGGATGGATTTTGGGAGAACGAAATGTTGACAAAATTGTGCTTATCGTTTGCGGGATCTCTGTCAAACATTTAGTCGTGACACAAACCCCTGTACTCCTAAACGTAACCCTTTCATCCCCCAAAAAGGGAATTCCTTGACACGATTTCAGCCAGTTGGTCCATCAAAGTTTTCTTATAGTTGCTGTTGCCATTGTTTCTCCAATATATTGATGAGCCAAAAATACCATAATATCAAAAATAAATGCAACCCTTTCACAAAACAATGAGCAATAAATAATAATCAAGTGGTGTTCTTGTACTGTATATGTACTGTATATACACAGAGAGTTAAGTTTGTTGTATATATGTACACAAAACAACTTTCAGACTGGCTTTTTTTAGCGTAGCCTACGACTGGAATTCGTGCCCGGAGTCTACGAATCCCAGGAAAAGCAACAACATAATAACTTACACAGAATCCTGGAGAGCTGACGGGATAATGCACAATAGACTACTATGTTGCTTGTAATTTTTGCCCCCAAAAATAGAAGCAGTGGTCTGGAAAGGAAAGGAAATATAAAAGAAAAAATGTTTTTTTTTTTTTAGGGTGTAAAAAAAAAGCCTCTAGAATTCCATAAAATAACTAGCTTATTAAAACATTGATTGACAACAACATGCACAATTCCCAGCCTCGCGTGGAGAAGGTTATGATGAAGCACTTTCTCTGCACCGCGGCGCGACTTTGCAGTTTTTGCATGTAACAATGCTTCAGGTGCAACCCTTCCCTTTCCTCCTTTGAAGGTTGCTGTCGTCCGTCTTCACTCGAAGGACGAGACGGAAGGTTCTTTTCTGCTCAAACGCTTCTTCAAAATAAGAGTTTTTTAAATCCGCTATCTTGCAGTTCACATGCTCAGGTCACAGAGGGCGGCAGGTTGCATCGTCTCTGCTCCCCGTTAACGTTTGTGTATCTATCGACTGTTCTCTCAGCACATTAAGTCCATCTGCTCGCCAGCAAACACCTCACTCAACGTTTTTGTCCCAGTTTTATTTTAGTAGCTTATGTACAGGAGGTTGAAGTGTCTGCCAGGCAGTATCCCAGGCAACCAGCCGTATCCTCACACATTTACAGTATGCATTCCAGTTTTTCAGTCCTCTGTTCGTCTTTGTCCTCTTCACAGGTTATGTGTATGTCTCTGAATGAAAGCTCTATTGTCGAGTGCAGCTCATGGATTTCTACCTAAAAGTGTTGTTTGTTTATGGTTCTGCTGTTGTCATGGCGAGGTCACTGAATCATACGTTGGACACACAATCTATAGAATGTGTTTTGTGTGTATGTGTGTGGATGCATGGGTTTGTGCTTGTGTGTGACTGCATGTGTGCATCTCTGTGCTTTTTCCTCAAACGCTACGTGGGGGTCTTTGAAGCTCATGGGTCCTCCTGTTGCGCCCTTTCTTGTTTTCCTGCATCCGTCTCCACTTGGCCGTGTGCTGGCTGCTCGCCCGAGACCCCACCGTGGCCTGAGAGCCAGCCAGACTGCCCTGTCCCTTCTGGCCATTTTGCGTCTTCTGATTGTTCTTAGGTGCTTGGCTGCTCAACGTACCCATATTTGGTTGACCTTTCTGGGTAGCCTGGCTCCGTGCTGGCCCTTCAGCTGTTGGAGCTCCACCCTGGGGCCATGACCTGCTCTGCGGCGGACCGGCTTGTTGCCTCTGGGCGTTGGGAGGCAAAGCTTTAGGCCGTAACGCGAGGACGGAAGCGCCAGTGCTGTCAGGTTTACCCTGACTGCTCCCAGCGGGTGTCTTCACCCTCTTCTGTTTGCGCTCCTTCTTCCAAACTCGATCGCAAAACTCCTCCACGCTGTTGAGGTCTGGGTGGTCCAAGAGAGACAGGAAGTCTCGATACCACAGCCTGTGCTTGGGAGAGTGACCTGCCCCGCCTCCTGCACCGGATAACCCAGGCAGGATGTCGCCCAGTTTCTGGGTGGGGATGACCTGGAGGTTGAGGCGCAGTAGGGGCTGGATGAAGCCGTGCTCGACAGCCTGGCAGTGGTAGACTCCTGAGTCAGACTGGGTCAGGCTGCGTATGAGCAGGCCCTGGTCCGTACGGAGCACCCTGTCATCTAGCTTGATCTGAAAAAAGACAGAGAGAAAGACAAAAATAAATAAGGAGCAAGAAATTAGAAAAAGGGACAGACTTTAAGGGAAAACAAGTGAGTTCCCATCTGGACTGAAGCTTCGAGAACTGTCAGATTCAGCAATGTCTCCATTCCAGATGTGTTTTAGGACATAAAAATACTGCTGGGAATAAAAATGTCAGACACACCAAACAGACATCAAAGAACAAGTGGAAATGAAGGTCAACATTTGCGTTGCCACATGTCGCCTGTGTCTCCACCAAAAAGTTACACTAAAAACACAGCAAAGACTACAGCCGATGGCCAACAAGCACGAACATTCTACATTTGCGTGAGAGGAAATAACTCTCCATACCAGCAGGTGGCAGTAGTCGGCATTCATCATTCAAAAAGGGAAACTGGAAAACCGTCGGGACAGATACAAGAAGCTATTTAGCCAGTTAGCACAATAACAACACAACCCAATGTTAAAAGGACAAAGGAAGATTACCGTATGCTAGCAAACAATAACACAAACAATTACAAACCATTTCTGCTAAAGTGCCCAAAGGCTAGAAACATAATTTTATCTCATATAAAAAGTGTTTTTCGATACACTCTTGACTTAAGCCCTTTGTTTGCCTTCCTCACGTCTGTTTCACTTCTTGTGCATTACGTTAAACTGTTAATCGGAGTGATTCATTCACCGACTGACTTTCGTCAACCAAAAAGTCAACAAAGGCCAACAAGAGCTTATAGTGTGCAACAAAAACTAGGGTAACAGACACTCAAAAACAACTCAACGTTGGCCAACGCCCCACCATCGGCTTGGGTTTTCACAAAAAATTCAATGACCCACAGTAGTTAAAAAATCGGAAACGTACATCTCATCCTACTGTTATTAAAAAATCCAGAATCTATCATTACACAAACAATTTACAAAACAATCACACTTCTGTAAGTTGTATGGGACAACAATGAGCTTCCGAACGAGTTGTGATGTCACAAAGTCACACTTGTACATACAGTAAAGTATGTCCTGAACTCATATTTAAGGTTAGAAAAGAACACATAAACTCTTCCCTTCCAGCACATGAATATGAATAAGCCAGTGAATCTCAACAAGTGAAGCGACCATGCAGTTTCAGCACAAGCTGAAGCTTACATACAACAGCACTGTGTGAAAAATTGCTCCCATGTCATTAATCTGAAAGGGACTATTGTGTTGAATCAGTGAGGATAAATGGAGGGATCCGGCGTATAAAGAAACATGAGATAAGATGTTTATAAAAGATTAAAGGATTGCTGCTGGGATATCTGCCAAGAGTGTAATATCCTGTCTCGTAATATTACAACCTGCTGTGCGGTGGGTTGCGTCTGATAAGCCTTAAAGGAATATGTCACCCATAAAGCCGAGGAACTCGTCAAAGCCAGACTCCATTGACAAAAACAGTAATTTTACCTTGCTGAACATTGGAGCTGCTGGTCTACCACTGCCTCGATTGGCAGTTTGTTTGGGTTGTTGTGTGACTTTGGTGTTAAAAAATGTTAGTTTGGATTCACCAAAGTCACACAACAACACAAGCAAACTGCCAATCGAGGCAGTGGTAGACCAGCAGCTCCTGTGTTCAGTGAGGTAAAATTACTGTTTTTGTCAATGGAGTCTGGCTTTGAAGAGAGCATAGATAAGTTTCACTTTAGTTCCCTGTCGCAAAAGGCTGCATGTTTGGGAATTACAGAGGGAATTATTGGATAAATGAGACTTTGATTATGCTGCATGTGTTGTGTGAGAGTTTGTAAACAGATGTTTTGATATTGTTTTGCTGTTGTTAAACACGGACCCCTTTTACTCCAAATTAATCAAGAATTCTTTTTCCATTTTTTGATTTTTCGTTAACTGTGGAGGCGAATTATTTTTCTGTTTTTGGATTTTTTTGTTCACTGTGGACGCAAGTTATTTTTCCGTTTCTGGATTTTTCGTTCACTGTGCAGGCGAATTATTTTTCCGTTTTTGGACTTTTTTGTTCACTGTGGAGGCATGTGGGAAAAACAAAGTCTTCCTACCATATTCGTCAGAACAGGAGGTGAGTAACTGAAACATAAATGATCATTTTATCGTCTAAATATTCCTTTAAAACTCGTGGATCTGTTCCTCAAACTGGACTTCCTGGATTGTATTTCTTCACCCTGGACGCCCGGTTAGACAAATACAGCCCCAGAAGAAAGTCAAGCAAAAGTAATTGGTTACATCACAGGGTCAAAAGTCAATCTAAACATCCACACCCCTAGGTTAGCCCCCTAGTGTGTTAAAGATCAAGGGGTCAGAGGTCATTACATGATAACACAGGAGAGGAAAGGTGTAGCCTTTGGCAGAGAGATGATGTTTTGTTTGCAGTGATTGAATTAGCGTGAAATCGAGCTCATCCAGACTGGGATGTGTTGGTTTTCCAATCATCCAGCTGTATTTAACAAAACTCAGCAACAACGTGAGAAGCATACACACCTCGTGCTTGCGGTCGTCATTGGGCTTCTGCAGCTGCCAGTATATGAGCGCTCTCTGAGACTTGGGGCTGCACTCCAGGAACATGCTGCTGTTCTCCACGCCGTACACGCTCCTGTCCTCCACGCTGCTTCCAAAGCCGTCCACGTCGTCTACCCAAAACAAAACACACAAAATTGAATGTGAATTTTGATTCACTCTCTGACCAGACGACAATGCAACATCTACTTGGAGAAAATTGTGTCAGCGCCATAGATGCAGCAAAACATGTCAGTGCAGGGCACAGCTGAAGAGACAACCAACACAACAACGTATAGTTCATTTCATCACAGATCACTTTCTCCTTTAAAATGTATGTCTATGTCAATAAAGCTTATTGAATTGAATTGAACTGAACTGAGAAAGAGGACTACAGGGCAACTTGGTTGGCAGTGTCTGCTTTGTTCTCCCCAGCAGTGGAAGAGGTGTGTGCAACATCATCTGTGCACCGCATTGCCATGGACCACTGTGTGCACTCAATGACGGAGATGCACCAAGGTTTGCAGCCATAGATTTTAATAATACCTAGGTACCAGACCCCAAGATGGCGCTTTTTCTTTCCGATGGAATAGCTCGTCTAGCACATACACCAGAAAAGTTTTCTAGCCCCCAGATTTTCTTCCCTGGTATGCTGCTTGCTGAATATGAGCAGTATGGTCCGCCATGATTTTCCGCTCAGCTCATAGACAGTGTGACATTTTTTGGTGGGCGGGGCTTAACCGGAGACAAAAAAATTCTCCACAGACTAGTGATGGGATTTCTCGTTCACTTTGAAGAGCCAGTTCAAAGATGTGGTTCGTTCGTTCGTTTTTTTGTTTGGTTTTTTTGCTGTGTGTGTGTGTGTGTGTGGGGGGGGGGGGGAGTTAGTGGTTTCAATGACGAATCGCATTGCTGATTTATCGCATCACGTGATCTGGATATTGTAACGTGGACCCAGAATAGACTCCACAGATATAAAGTTTTGTGTAGGTAGCCATAGCAACGCCCTTTACAAACAACAGGGTAGTGGGTTAGCTTCGTACTAGTGATGTGATGTTCGCGAACGAGCCGAGTCTTTGAACCAGTGAACGAGTGAGCGGCTGCACTGTCTTTCTCCCTCACAAAGTAGTATCTTTCAACTTATTGCGGATAAAATAATCTGAAATAAATGGATACAGAGTAAATTCAAGCAAAAAACAAAGAAATTAGAAACTGGCTCGATCACTCTAAAGAGCCGGTTCAAAGACTCGGCTCGTTCGCAAATGTCACATCACTACTACAGACACTAGCTAGGAGTGTATGTGTGATTAACTTAACCACTTGTTGATTCAAAAAGAAATCTAAAGCTCCATTTCCTAGACCAACAGGACTTTCATTTTAATGTAGAGCGCCAGACTGAATTTTTGAACACACTATGTCAGGTCACTCACTCTCCTGGACCGCGAGCGTTACTTGAAAAGGTAAACACTGACCAACGGGACCAGACTGGCCGACCCGTATGCTCTCACTCAGTGGATGGACCAGACTGGCCGACCCGTATGCTCTCACTCAGTGGATGGATGAAGTCACAGGAAGCTTTGTGGTTGGTTACTATGCCAATCTTACAAAGGAGGATCACAGGAAGCTTTGTGGTTGGTTACTATGCCAATCTTACAAAGGAGGACGACACTTGAACAGTTTTCTCCAGTTTGTTTTGCTATCGAAGCTAACATTAGCTAATGCGCTAAAAAGTTAGCATTACAGAGATATCTAATATTCCTCTTAATACCTCCCCAGTTTCTGATGAGGTGGACATGACAACCCTTAATACACATAACGTTATTCATCCCTACAACAGGAAATACTTTTTCCCTAACTTGATATGAAGTGTGCGCTGCACACGTGAGTATTTTTGATGATTGCTTCCATCCAGTCCTTTCGTCTTATCGCATTTAACCATAGTTGACTTTGTTTTTGTTGACGGGCTCCTTCTATTCTGGCTCCCAGTAACACAACAAGACAACATTTTAAGACTCCTATGTAGCCTACAGCCCTGTGGTGGAGAGTCGTGTTTTGCCTCCAGCTTACAATGGATTGTGACATCAGCCCTGAAAGGGTCTATAGATTTTAAATTGTGATGATGTCATAGTTTTTAATGCCTTTTTTTCAGCTCCAGAAAAGTTTTACAAACACAAATCCACCATGGATTAAAAATTCATAACAGAAAGACTTATAATTGTCCTTGTTTGCAGTTCCAGGTTTCCTGTCAACTGTTTTTTATTTTATAATAGTGGCCTATTATATGGGGAGAATGCTTTTTTCCCACTACAATACAGCGAATGGCCACTGTAAAAATTGGCTGCAAGGCTGAGCAGCTTTCCTAGGGGCCTGGGTGCAGCCCGTTCGGCTGAACCTGTTGAGCGTGAGATGTAGAACCAGGGACAAACTATTGAAGTAACATAAGGAAGAGAAGAAGAAGTGGTGCGAGGAAACACATCATGCCTTAGCTTTAAAAAAAACCTGATTTTAACCAGGCTTGGGCCCAGAACTGCTGCTGTGGTTTGGGCTTGGACAGCTTTTTTTGGGTTTGATCAAAGCTCTAAGAAGAGAGTGTTTGTGTTTGTGTGCAGTCATTAAAGTACCATGATGCTGAAGGTCTGAGCACTGGGACAGAGGGTCTCCGTTTCTGATATCCTGCCGTCTGGTTCGCCTGGGAAGAAACCACAGTGACAGTTAATGGCAGTAGTGGGTGTACTGGTGATTTAAGCAACACATGTTCTACAATATAGACCAGAAACGCACTTATCATATGTTCTGCTCACTGTACTGCTTTCATTCAACCACTAGGGGGCAATGTTACCCAACACTATTCCACATTGAGCTTTTAAAGCCTGGAGAGTGGGTATTTATTGAACCTTCACTCCACTGTTAGTGCAAAAAGCTGGCAGAATTGTTAGAAACATAAACCTGCCGAGCAATGAAACAGCGTGCTTCATTGCCTTCTGATGAGCCGTTATTATGAAACACATACAGCATTGTTTCGCCCTTGAAAAGCCTTGTAAAAGCAGCCCCGCTCTTTGTCCTCTCACTATGAAAGTCCACTATGTCATTCAGATTTTTTTATTTTTTTTTTACTGCGACGGCGAGGCGTTTTCATATCCTGGCTTTACTGACTAAATTGCAAATGTGTCTCCCCTGTTCCTAGTTGTCATGGTGGCGTTTTAAATCTCGCTGTAAAAATCAAAGCGGGGAGGAGAGGCGGGGTAAGCCAAAGGTGAGGCGAGGGTTGGAAAGAAGGGAATGAAGTAGGTAGAGGAAAAAAAGTAGACGCCTTAGAGGTAAAAAAGAAACAGATGGAGTGGTCAGTGTGTGTGCGTTACTTCTGTGTGTCATACATGTTTGGACACTCGTCTTTGTGTCTCTTTCTCACACATGTCCCTCCTCTGTTCGTTTCCTGGCCTAACATTCCTGTCTTTTTTGGCCGTCTGAGCACGTGCGGGCCCGGGTGTCTGGTTCTCATTCTGGGAGGGAAAATATTTGCAGTGTGGAGGAGAGCGGAGAGGAGCCGGCCCTGGCCTTAACTATGGGGTGTGCCACCTCCTCTGTAACCCTGCCAAGCTGGAGTATACCCACTGGCCTACTTCTGCTGGTGTGAGAAGTTCTGGATGAATGAGATGCAGGGGTGTAGTGCTACGTGTGTGTGTGTGTGTGTGTGTGTATGTGAGGGCTGTGGTGGTCAGCCTAATCCCGCTGGATACAGCAGAGGGTAATTTGAGGGTGTGTATGTTCATACCTCCTGGCTGCAGGGTGAAGCGGTCAGACGGCTCCTGTTGGCTATAATTTAGTGTGTGTGTGCTTGTGAAGATGTATATTCATGCGTGTGTTTTTATGACCATGTGTGTGTGTACATCTTGGCTGTAGGGCGACGGGATCACAACTCCGAACAACTGTTGCTGGCAGAAGTTACAACCCAGGTTGTACCTCTTGGAATGCGTGCTCGGCCTGTGTGTATTTAATGACTGTATTTTGTGCCCGTGTAATATTTTGACTCCGGATTACTTCCATGTTTAGATGTTTTGGCATGTACCGTGTAACCGTGTGCATTAGTGGAGGTCTGAGTTTACAGAGACAAAGTGGAGATGCCCTTGAGCAAAGCATTTAAAGGCGATTGCAGCAGCAGACTGCAGGTGCACTGATAACTCCCAGGTGTTACTGTGTATGACGGCATGACCACAAAGGCAGGATGTTGCTGAGAAGAAGCATGCAGGCTCAGCAGGATAAATAAAGGTCAAAGATTTGTTTGGTGCGTGCATGCTCCTACCTCTTGGCGGTAGGAAAGTATCTCGAGCACTCGGCGCCGTCCCAGGCGCAATAAGGGTCTCTGGCCAGGCAGCACTCGGCGCAAGCTTTCCCATACACCTCGCAACGGTGTAAAGACATCTGCGATACGCCCAGGCCCGAGCCAAGGTACAGCTGTTGCTGTGGGAGCAAAATACAGAGCGAGGATGTAAAAGTTAGGTATTCCTGTGAGGCTCACTTGGAAAGGCTCCTGTAAAAGAAGGTGGCTGTGGCTTTGGCTCTCAGTAGGCACATTAGATTTCTTTGTTTTTGCATATCAGTGTTTGCATTAAGGCCCTGAAGTTCTCCATTTTTAGTTTCGTTTCAAGCCCTGTCAACGACTTCATGATAAATTATTGTGTGTGGAAACTTTAGCGGCCTTTACCTGCTTGGTGGACAGCTCCATCGCAGTAATAGGAGTCGGCTCCTGCACAAAACAAACACAGCACAGCTGCTTTATTACCACATCTACGGACATCGTGTGTATTTATAGGCAGCAGCTTCATAAATTGTTGTTAACACTCAATTTTCAGCGTCATACCCTGAAGACAGTCATCTCCTCCAGCACCACCTCCTCCAGGTCGTGCCAGCTCTCTCTGGGGATCGTCACCACCTTCAGCACCGTGCCCATGTCTGAAAGAATAAAGACATTCAGATACAGTTTATGTGTATACAAGTCTGTTATCATCATGTATGAGTAAAATTTGTTTCAAAGTAGTGAAATTCACAGTTTAAAGTCCTGATCAGTGGCTGCTACTAGGTTTTTGTTTGAGATTTGTTACAATATAGATGCCATTGTAAAGTCAAAGATTTGTTTAGTTTGTATTATAATGCTGAATTACAAAATAATGCTTGAAATATTTAATATCATTTCTCAGGAATATTTTTTAAATTGCCATTTTTTAAAAAAGAAGAAAAAATGTGTTATATACAGGTTTGAGTTAAAATAAAAATGTAATTTATCAGTTTATTTTGTATATTTAAAAAGATAAAGTAACAGGAAAAATACATAAAATATACAAATGACACCAAAATATACAAGAGCCTGCTTGCAAATCAAATTTCTTTCATAATAGTAATAATAATGAAAATGACGTTGGATTCGGACGCATCATCGGAGCTCATTTTCTCCTCATTTCTCTATTCACATTTCTGAACTGTGCTCATACTGTGGCAAGAGGACCTAATTTACAGTGTGGTGATCAGTTTTCTTGCAGCAGGAAACAAAACACCTTATAAATGCACAGGGACGTGTAATCTTTGTTAAAGATATACTCTGCAGGATTTTCCTAAAAAACAATGTATAGACTCATACACAAGTCATCTCTTTCAATCATCATTTATGACATCATTATGTTTTCGGGAAGTGTTCGGACAGCACTCAGGTGAGGTCAGAGCTTCATGAAAAGGTAGCCAGATAGATAGATAGATAGATAGATACGTAGATAGATAGATAGATAGATAGATAGATAGATAGATAGATACATAGATAGATAGATAGATAGATGTCCTGCATAGTATACCTTTAAAACCTGATTCAAGTAAGTATTTTTTAGTGAAACTAGGTAAACATGTTAATGATCCACCTTTATACCCCATAACTGTGACTGATTTCAATCATTTGCCAAAAACGAGGGCTGTACCGAATGTTACATTTTACATTCAAAGCTTCTACTAAGGTTTTAGAATGAAGCTTTCAATGTCTGCTGTCATATTTTATGACATTATCACCTTAAAAAGAAATAAAACTGGTTGAGAAATCCTCAATATGAATAAAGTTGTTAATTGTATTAAATGAGCTGATGTGCTTTTTTATTCAATCAAATGTATGGTGCTGTTAGATTGGTCGTTGATATAGGTGTGGGCTAGCGGTAGAGAATATGGACTGAAGCAGACTATTCTGAGAGATAAAAGCATGTTGTGAATTTTGGAAACGATCAGATCTGTCTTTTTTCAATAAATCTTTTGGACTTTCAGACCTCATAACACTGGAAATGTTATTGGAAATGTTTGGATCACACAGGCTGGAAACAATCCCACACAGCCACCACTGGAATCTAACTCTACAACTTGTTTCATACTAATAATATTAGCGTCGCTTAATGTTAATCTGCAACGGTGCAGAAATATCGGGTTTAAACAGAATGAATAGACAAACCAAAAAAAGCTGTGAAGGATTTAAATGTGAATGTGAAGTTGTGTACCTGTCCCGATGAACATGACGTCATACTGTCCGTCCTCAGCCTCCACTCTGTCCACCACCAGCTGGGAAAACTGGTAGTCCACATCCGTCCGCACCATGATGGGACGCCCGCCAATTGGGTGCACTGGGTTGTACATGGCTGGGTGACCCCTGGCAAAGGTGATGACATCATCAGGGAGGTCCTTGGTGGAGTCGAATCCTCCGAATGTCTTACTGGGGCACTGAGAGTCGGAACAAAAGGCCAGGCAGTTGATTAATGTTAAATTATCCAAATCCTGTGAGCTAATTTGACTTGGCTTGTAAAATCATTTATCAAAAATTGTTTATGCAGAGACTCACAGTGCCAGGGCGGGGGTAGGGCACCCTCCCTTGGAAAGGCACCCACTGGTAGTTGGGTCCATCTCTGTGGGCATAGGGCCCCAGGAAAACCCTCCTGATGTCTGCCATGTTGTACATACACACTGCCGAGCCTTTAAAGATGTTACTGTGGAGGGAAAGAGAGAGAAAAAGAAAAGGAGTTTAAGGATGAAGGGAGGGCGGGAGCGAGAGGGCGGTGAAAGAACGAGAGATGACAGAGACAAACAAAAGGGATTCGCAAACGATTGGTCACAAGACAGGGATTAGGAGCTTGTGAAATGTTGAAGAAAGACAACAAAATGACCCTTCATCGCACAAAGACGGAGGGGAGCAAGGTTGTCATTACCTAAGTATAGGAATGACAGATTGGAACTTCTCTCTGATTGCTTCCAGCCTCTCGAGAACAGACAGGAATTTGGGCACACCACCAACAAAACGAGAGACCTGGTTCAGAGCATATTTGAAATCCCCTCCAATATTTTTGCGAGCGCTCGCCCGAGCCAGATGGGTGGATTTTGCTTTCGCTCGCCAGACAAGGTCCAAGGCAGGAAAGGTCAATCAATCATGCAAGAAAAGGGAAATTTTGTGGATTTTATTTCAATACAGGCTCCATCCTGGGTCATCCAGAAGACAGCAGTTTGAGCTGTGACTCATTAAAGTGGAAAAATTTGGGAGTTTTGGGTGAATATTCCAAGACATATATTTTCCAAAAGAGTTATTAAAATATTGCTGTGGAGATTGTGACAAATACTGTAAGCTGGCTGTTTAAATCTCCACGCACCATGGAGTACATTAACCTCTGACCAATTATAAGAGTGTCACAATTTTATGTAGTTATTTGCTTGTAGGTTCAAAAATCAAGTTCATTCATCAGCTTTTTGTCACATTTTACAGATGGCAGATTTTAATTTGGACAGCCAGTCTCTTGCATTTGCAGGAACCGAACGCTTCAATAAGATTCGGGACGTCCTTTGTCTTGCTGACTGCACTGGGAAGTTGTATCAGACTAATTAGGGATGTGGCTGGCATACACACAGCCGACAGTACTCACCAAAGCGTGGAAGATGAATGGATTAGCATTTGAAAATGTTAATTACAGAGAAATTCAATTAACTCCGGGGGCAAAAAAAAAAAGACACTCCAATATCTATGCTTAAGAAGAAGGGCGAACATGTGTTTGTGCAGATACACACAGGCCCACAAATTCTGTCGACCCCACAAAAATTGCACGTACGCACACAAACAGCAGCACAATCAAACATTGATCTGTCAGTGGCAGCTTCTTTGTGCCTCATTAAGCAGTGATATTAAAAGCCGGTCCCTCTGAATCTCTGCTCTATTCATCTCTGAAAACCGGCCACTTAGAAAACCAATTAAACCACTCTAATTCCTCAATGCCCCATAATTGAATTTTAAAGCATGTGTGTGTGTGTTTGTGTGCACATATGGGCACACATGTGGGGACGCTGTGTACAGGCACACATGTGGGGACGTAGGTGTACACCCACCGCCACGCACCGACCTCTCACTTTGAATACATTTCCAGAAAGCAGAGAAAAGCCATGCAGGCCAAGTGATGCGAGGCGCCTGTCGGTATGCGTTAGCTTGCGCCGCCGTTCCATTCAGCCTGTCTTATCATTAGCGGTGATTGATGGTGAAGTGTTTGTCCTCCTTTCAAAGCGGTTCAGAGACGCTACTGGACACAAAATGCCCCCTCCTACTTCCCAAATGCAAATTCATCATCATCATGATAAGTGCCACCATCTGTGCCATTTTAACTCACTTATCTGCCTCGCCCCATGCCTTCACCTCTCCGCATGCTTCAATAGAGCCCCACCCGGCCTTCTGAAAACCCCATTCAAGGCTGGGGCGGCGGCCAGGGGAAAGACGCACGTTCCTGCCGAGTGAATATCATGTTTCTCCCGCTCCCCCCTGCTCCATAATCTGATTTCCCTGCAAGCCTCTGCCAAGGTTTCACTGTAAAGAAAAAGGGGACAGGTAGCTGGGAATCGGCTAAAAGCAATCTCCATTCTGAGACGTGGAGAGGGGAACCATATGGGGGGAAAGCAGCCATAAGACACCTGTAAGTGGATTACGGGACGGGGAGCGCCGTCTGGGAATTTGACGGGGGCACGCTTGGGCGCTTGCATCCTGTCGTGTCATTTGAAATGGTTAGGAAATTACAGATAAAGGGAGGGAATAAAGGAAGAATTCTTGAAGGGAAATATGAAGCGTGTGTGTTTTTCAGATTCAGAGGAAATAACTTGTCCAGGACGGTTGCCCGCTGAATCTATATCAACTCCCTCTGATCTCCTAGCAACAAATCAACAAAACAAAAATGATACTACCAGCGTCTGTCAAGCTGTTTGAGCTTTTGCACGCACAGTTTGGAGGTCATCGTGAAAAGATCTGCATGGGTTTGTACCTGGATGTGGTGAATACAGCGTAGATAACTGGATTCTTTGGGTCCTTGGAGCTCATAAGATACACGTCCTCTGAAAACACAAAGCAAGAACAGGTGAAGGTGAGGCTTTTCAACAGTGTTTGAAGAGGAGTCTGTGAGTATCTTTCAAATACAAATAAAGAATGCACACTTACGTAGCTCATCAAAGTGTGTATCAATGCCGTTGACCCCGGGCACTGAACACATTAGTCGGGCCTTGAGGAAAGTGGTCCACTTGTTCACCAGACTCCTGTGACCTCCCATGTCATTCTGTATTACGAACACACAAAAACTTCAATGCATTTCTGCAAACTCTGACACAAACATGTAGCTTTTCTCTGGAAGACCGTGCAGATAGCTAAGAAACGATTATGAATAGGGAAGTAACGATACCAAAACTCATGCTATGTTATTATTAGGCATAAAAAGTCCACAATGCTAAGAAAATTAATTGAAAAAAATGATCTTCATTAAGTAATAATTGTGATGTTACAATGTTCTCGTTAAGTCTGAGCTTTATTTTAAACAGTCTATGGTCTGAGCCTATCTCTTTCTTCTCTAGTATGATTGCACCCTCTGCTGTCCAAACAATAACAGGGTTTGACATTAAGCTTTTAAAAGATAAACTTAATCAACAGGGATTTGAACAATTATTATAATTTATAAATGTACAAATCATACAATTAACAGGTAACAGTTACATGACTAAGACGAAGACCATTGTTTTTTGGCAAGATTTAAGTGGTTGAAGGAGCATTTTAATCCAAAAACAAGTGGCCAAACTGTGGAATTACAACTCTGGGGTTTGTTAAGTGATGCTATCGGGCCCAAAAATACTTTTTCCCATAGATTTACATTGGAAGACAGATGTCAGTAAATAAGTGGATAAATTTTTTTGAGCATCACAGCCACCCGAAATAACTAATAACTACGAACTTCACTACAAGGATTCGATCGATTCGTTCTCATAACTTTTGGAAAGTCTAGAAGAGACGTAAGACGTAGCCAGCTCTGTCGAGGGAGGTCCCTAGTGAGTTAGCTCTATGGGCCTAATGATGCAGAAGCAGCAGCAATCATCAAGATAATTTCACACAGCGGAAATAGAGCTTTTATGGCTCGATTCGCCACAGAGCATATTTCACAAGAATGAATGGGTTCCGGCCTCCAACACTGCATCCAGGTCTTTTTATACATCCATGACCGGAGCCCTCATTGGAAGGGCACAATGGCTCTCACATGCAGCCTTCCTGAGATGTTTAATGCTTGTAATGTTATGTCATTTACATCGTTGACCTCAGAGTTAACTTCTATAGTGTCCAGTGTGGTAAGACAGACTCACACACACACAGCTCAGCAGGAAAAGCTTCGCTTCAACATTTATTTCCAGGTAACAATACTTTAGACGTCATGTATTTTACACTTGCTCTATCAAACAACTGCATGAGGCATTCCACTTGCCCGAACATAGAGTTTACTTGCCCTGCAGGCACTCGTAATGCCTGACAATTTTCAACAGGGAGAGGTAGCAGAAGGCAGCTTTACCAGCAGAATAACCATCTAATGTATTTGCAGATATCGTCACAGTCCCACAATGACATCAATTCGATATATCGTTACATCCCAAATTATGAATCTTTTCATTTTCTCAGAGTTAAAAGGAATTTATTTGTGTGTGTGTTGTTACCTTACACAGTTGTCCTATCCTGGCGATGGTAGCCTTGCCAGTGTGCTCTCCGTCCATGGCATTCTCTTTAAAAAATAGGAAGATCTTGTCGTCTTCAGGGTTGTCACTTTCTGGGATCAAGTGAACACCTACGAACCTTGGGTCTAGAGGAAAAATAAATGAATAAGTGAAGCACAGAAACACTGTACGCAGTAAAACATGCACACATTTGTTCATACACACATGAATCACACTACACAAATTTTACAATCCAACCTCTGCCCCGATGACAATCCTTTCACCCCTATTTTACACCTCTGAAACCAAATCCTCCGTGATATTCTCCAGTCACGGCTCAGTAATAACAGCCATTCACTTTACACCCTAGTGTTACAGTATCTGACTTTACCCCAAGTGAGCGCTCCAAGTCCAAATCCCACATAACCCCTTTCTCTGGGCCACATCCTCACAAACACACATGGCTCTGATTGTCCCCAGTAACACTTGAATAAATTTATCTCGACTTTAGGCGCGAGAGGAAATCAAAGCTAAACGGGGCGAGCCGAGGCCTCGGGGTCGGGATATCTCTTGACTTGAGGGGTGCAGAGGGACTGAGGAAAAAGTGGCCGCGGTCACTGAGGCGTCGTCACGCGTAAAACGAGCCTGTGTCTGAAATCTCCGGGGTTAGCCGGAGAGAAACAAGCAGTGCCATGTTACGCCTCCATGGCCGTTTAGGATATAGAGTAGCTGTGAAAAAGACAAGTGTGGCCAAAGTGGGGAGCAGATTTATAAGCGCTGCGCGGGTGCGAGACCTCTGGTATGAATCATGCGTACCCCACACATGCCTCATAGCTCCATTGTGAATATGTGCCATTAAATCTACACATTCATAAATTCAACCTTGTGTGCCCTCGCATACAGAAACAGGCTTCTACAAGTGTCGCCAACCACTGAGGTCACAAAACTCATTACATTTAATTCCCAACAAAAGGCCGCTGAAGTTTAATCCAACCTCAGTGTTGAGTGAGAGAGAGAGGGCATTAAAGGGTGAAGAGATGTGTAAATAAATTGTATGAACAAAGACCAGCAAAGCCAAAGCTACCATTTAACCCTAAATCCTTTTTCAGAATCAACTGCTATTAAGGATTCATCCCCAAGTTTCTGTCTTGTTACATTTGAGTACCATGTAACCTTGTTGATAAAGGCTCAATGGACCATCCCCATCCCAGTAATCCATGCAATTACAATCCCCTCTTTGTGGGGAAGGAGCTGGATTTTCCCGGGCCGAATGGATGCAATCCCTGGCGTATTTGTTTGAACAAGGTGAAAGATCGATGGGGATTAGCGCTGTAACAATGGCTTCTCCTTTTTGAGTCGCTCTTTATTAATATGTCACAGTAATCAGCACTGCAGAGAGCAGTGTTTGTGATTTTTGATGGTGCTGGGGGAGGGTGGGGTGGTTGAGGGGAACTGAGAGGAATTTGACTCCACTACAGGAAAACAGCTGAGAGCGGATTAGTTCTGTGGGAAAGAGGGGGGAAAAGGGATGGCACAGCTTGAGGGAAAGGTTCAAACTGACCTTTTGTGGCTCCCTAAGTCCTCCGCAGTGCCGAAAGATAGCCAGACAGACTGAACAGTCAATAACCCCTGCTGCCGCGCTAATCTTACTAGCACAGGCAAATCCAGTGACTTTGTGAATGGGCTCTGATATCTGATGTCTGCACATGAATGGAAATGATTGGAGACTTGAGGCTTGTGAGGGAATTTAATGCTTCAAAGTCCATTAAAAAGCTTCATGGTGTTCTTTCTCCATAACTGGCCGGTGATAAGGGTTTGCTTCCACCTTGTGCTGAACAGTTTATGAGGGCCACAAGTGTCCAATCTTAGTTTAATAGTGAAGTTTGTTGGAGTTTGTCAGGTTTGGAAATTAATGTTATCTAGTTTTTGAAGTCTGAACATTATTAGGTTCCACTGAAAGCTTGTAGGTGTAAGCGGTCTTTTAAAAAAGAACAGGAAAGACAATTTTTTAAGCAGACTGCAATAACAAAACCCAACATAATACAGTCCAATGTAAAATTACACAAACAGCTTTTTTTTCCATGGAGAAGGAGTTTTTGGTCTTCGCAGGCTAGTAAAAACCTTTCATTATTCTTTTTTTTTACCATTCAGCCATCTTGAATCATGCTGCTCCGTTCTGATTGGATGATGATCTCCCAGGGTACGGAAAATAGCAAAGTCCCTTCCCATGAAATCAGCAGATGTGCCAGAGTACAGCTCTCCATCTGCCAGCGAGAAAAGCGTAGTTAGGAACAAATGACCAGTTCATCCTGAAGCGAATATGTGTACTTCCTGGAACTAATCAAGGCAAGAGATCAAACTCACCGATCAGGAGCGAGGCTGACAGCATTTTGGGGTCGTAGGGGCTTTTCCCGCGGCCATTCTCGAAATGCGAGGCCAGTCGAAAGATGTTGTCCTGAAGTGGAAGAGGTCAAAGTTTAACATGAGGCCAGTGAAAGCCACATGAAGCCTGGCCAAAGGTGCATTTATAGCCCGTGTTTCAAATTACACTTAATTCTTATTATAGTGAGCTGCTTTTGGAATAGCCAGCTCTGCTTTAGTCACAGATCAACAATAATTTCTACAAGAAAAATAAATAACGCGAAATAAAGTAAAATAAGGCAGCAAAAGCACAGCTCACCCTCAGACTCTCAAAAGAAAAGTCACCTAGGAGAGGCCAAACTTAGTTTTCTTTAAATCAATTACTGACAAAGATACTTTAAACTCAAGTGAACTCATGCAGGGCTTCTGTACTCTAAACCTGCATGGTGCAAACAGTCACTCCCCTCCCCATTGTCAGGCTGCAGAGCCCATGCTGGTGCATTGATTAACCTGTAGACCTTTATTAAGATGACTGATTAAACTTTTATGTAGGGGAGAGGTTGTTTAATTTCCGACGGCTGAAGTTGAACCATGTAGTAACCACTTTTTCCTCCACACAAAAGAAAACATTGACGAGAAGATAATCAATGAAGGGGAATGGTTACTGCTGTACTTGGCAGAAAATGTGTGTGTGTGTGTGTGTGTGTTCATGTATTACTCATGCTGTGGGGACACTGTAACATGGCCACACTGTGGGGACTCACCTTCCTTTAGTCCCTATAAGGTAAATCTTTCTAGTTTAGAGTGAAGACTTAACTTAAGCTAAGGGTAAGGTTTAAGGTGAAGGCTATGGTTCACGCTACCTGTCATGTTCAATGGAAGCTGGTGACATGAAGCTACAAACTGATGCATGACACATTGCAAATCAAAGTGGAGCTGGCCTCAACTTTATGGGCACTCCAATGATGCAGTGAAGCGTCAACCAATCATATGTTTTTGTTTCTATCCGTGGTGTTGTGTTATCTAGCTAGTTAGCTGATGCTATGCTACTTTTCTGTGTGCTGCAGTGCACACAGGGGTGCAATGTGGCAGCGAAATATGCTGTTAAAATTTGGTTCACAAAGTAATCAAAACCATAGATATTTTTTGACTGAATACAAAGTTTAGGTGACGTTCAGTTGAGCTGTTTTATGGCAAGTATGACACGATGACATAACTATGTTAACAGGCGCTTGAGCAATACTTCAATAGTGACTGGGCAATAATGCAGCTAGTCATGCTGTTGCGTTGTTGCTCATAGTGTGAACACAGCATTTGGGTTCGGCAAGTAGTGGTTATGGCAAGGGTAAGTCTCCAGAAAATGAATGTAAGTCAAAGTGAGTCCTCTGAAACAATGGAACATGACTGTGTGTGTTTGTATGTGAGCAGAAACTGTTTTAAGGCGATACAAAAACACTGATGTCACATTTCATGACTCACTAATGAGCGCTCAATTGAGATCTAAATTTCCTTTTGCATACATATAACTGATTAAACATGTAAAAAAAAAAAAAAAAAAAGCACAGTATTTGGTGACGCAACGTTCATGTACCCAGTGTATTACCTCTGCCCTCTTGCCCATCTCCAGAAAAGAACAGATGGGGTGGAAGGCTCCTGTGCCACAGATATACAGGTGGGTCTGGTTGTAGGGTTGGAGGACCCGGATGAAGTTAGAACACTCCTTCTGGAAAAGAAATAAGACATGGAACATCAAAAACCTCGCCCAATGTATAATTTCATGCAGTGAGACATACATCTGGCAAAGAGATATTGTGTAGGCAATACCTTTGTCTGTTTATGTAGTAATCCTACCAGCATAGTATATTATATAGCCTTGCAAAGCATGTGGATTTTTATGAAAGCGATTGCATATGTTAGCATTAACCTCTGAAAAGCCTCCTTCATATCATGCAGTTTGAATTAAGTTTTATCCGTTATGAAAATAACATTGACACTTTTAATAGAGAAAGGCGCTGCTGTGATTGAATTGAAACTGGAGAGTAATAGGAAGCAGAGAATAATGGAGAATATAGGAGAGCTCTGTTGGAATTCCCTTTAAAGCAGGGACTTTCCAGTTGGATTGGAAAGGACTTATAAAAGTCTCCTTCAAGGAAATCCCACCTGTAAGTCAAATCAGGCAAATCTACCTCAGATCTTTAATGATCCATATGTTTGAATTTACCAAGGGTGTTTGGGTTGGCTCTCCAGCACATGCTGATAGTCCCAGCGGTGTCAGACTGTTTATTAGAGTGCTAATCAACGGGATTGGTTAATGTAGGAGGGTTATTAGCAGCCTCGAGGAGTTGATTTGGGCACATGTGTTTAAGAGATTAGGCTGGGGTTTGCCTTATTATACATACACGCTGAATATCCACCTCACAAATAAGTCGACATTTGCTCGGGGATTTGGAAACGCAGCGCACACATCAAATCTCATGCAGACGGCCAAATTACCCTTCATTCTTCCTCCCCTTTAACACATGTATCTCTTCAGGCTTCCAAACCTCACGAACATTTCAGTACGATGATTTGATGATGTCCCTCATATGAGACATAAATGGATTTGAGGCTTCCGCTGAGTTCAGGTTTGAGTGATGACATTTTCCAGTGCAACACCAAATTGACTCTGGGATCACACAGTGCACAGCCTCTCCAAAAAACAGAATTTCCTGCTATTATTCAGGGAGGCAGAAACTCATGTTTGAGCTCTGACTCTTTCACCTCCTTAGAAATCTGCTTAAAGGGAGAGTTCGATAATTTGAAAATGATGCTTAGTCACTGCTTCAGCAGGCAGCCTGCTAGCTTAACTTAGCATCAAGAATAAAATCAGGGGGAAACAGCCGCATCAAACCAAGAAGTAGTCACATTAATACCAAGCCCAGTTGCCGGAAAAAAATGTTGGCATTGTATGTTTCTACAAACTACAGGTACGTTACATTTGTATGTTTCACAGGTATCATATTAGCGTTTCTAAAGTGATGTAGTATATCAGCTGACATTTTCATTGGTAGGGTATCAATAAGTATGTCAATAACTTTAAGGTATTCACCGAATTAACCCAGTACGACCCTTTTTGCAATCAGATCTAAAAAAGATGACTCTGTGGCTTTGCCATCGTATGGCTTTGCTTGCAGCCAATCACCGCGAGTATTCCTCCTTTTAATGCGATGTGTGATTGGCCCACTACTCCAGTAGCAACAACCCACATAGTCTTTGGTGTGGTGAAGAGCGCAGTGTATTTGTCCAACACATTCTCACTCCGACCTCGTAACATATCTACGTTTGTTCATGGACCTTCCACGTCCAGATATTATGTGAACGGTACCCTGGGTGCGTTGGTTGTTGACGTTCTGGGACACCGTGTCAAGTTCTGCCTGTTACATGCATTGTCTTCTTTCAAAATACACATCTGTTTTCACAGGAAATTTACCGTTTACATACAGTCTCTATCAAAATAAACGGACTACGTCAGTACAACAGGAATTTACGTTTTTTTGCCTCCAACAACAAAAACACGTGGTTAGGTTTAGGAAAAAAGAACAGGGTTCGGCTTTAGAATCTTACAGGACGCGAACGCCGGTCTCCTGGGTGAAGATCACAGTTTGTTGAACCTATCCACCTAACCTACCGCCCGCCTTATTCGGAATTTTGCCATCTTAACTTTCAGTCTTGTCCTGCCAGGTCTCCCCTGACGCCGGCCGCTAATCTACCGGTGTTAAAGGACGGCTTTTTTGTCAGTGCCTGATGGCGCAAGTCCCTGCCCAAGCACTGGATTTCGACGACTTCGGATTGATTTGGCGGCGTTAGAAGTTCACTGTGCCGAGATGCTACCAAAATGTTCGAAAGTATGGCTATACTATATGCTTGTGGCGTCTGGTGGCATTTCACGCAACTGAATGCTTGTATTCACATAAAGAGTATCAAATGTTTGTAGACAGGGAGGAAGAAGACAATAAAAAGACCAACCATCGCTGTGTTACAGCTGCTTTTGTGGTTGCTGTCCCCAAACATAACCACAGTTAACAACAGTGTTGTTATTAACGTGACGTTTCGATGTATCCACTACATAATAACATACAAATGTAATGTATCTGGGGTTTGCAGAAATGTACAATGCCAACATTTTTTCTGGCGAATGGGTTCCAGCACCACAGATTTTCACTTTATGCTTTGGTTTTTGAATACATAACAATAAATAGGAGGTATAAACACAGTGTGTTGCCTTTGGACAGAGCCAAGCTAACTGTTACCAGTTATGTAAAGCTTTATGTAAAGCTGCGCTAACCAGCTCAGTCATGAGAGTGGTATCAACTAACTTTCAGCTAAGCATATTTCCCAAAATGTCCCAGTGTGCCCAAACCATACAGGCAGATACACTGATACACACTTCCAGTGGGTCATAAGTGATGATGAGGAGTCAATCCATTGACTTTTCAAGGAGAATCCTGCATAGTGTACCTTTAACCTCATGCTAGTAGTTTTAAGCTGACCAGGGATCATTCAACCATGCACCACCTTTCAACTGTGCATGTTATCATTAACCCACTACCCCAACAATGTTTGCACATTTTAGCCACAGGACTATTGCTGACTTTACAGAGGATGACCAAACTTGCATGATTCCTTGTGGCTGACCTCAACCCTGCACGTCTCTGCATCTATTTGACTGTGTAACTTAATGACTTTACCCTCTGTGTTTTCTGTCTCCCCCCCAACATCATTCTCACGACCTTATTATATGCATTTCACCAGCTCCTATAATCCCCCTCCAATGTCAGCTCTGTTTAGGATTTTACAAAGCTGTCTTCGAGTTAGACTCATTAGCTATGTGGTAGGTAGGTTGCACATAAACACTGACAGACGTTAGCTATGCGCGTCACTCAAACACGCGGCTCAGTCGTGCCCCCAGGTGAAAAACGGTCTCCCTGATCACAAACCATGTCATTATGTGAAAACCAAAACACCCGCAGAGGATTAATGAGTCATTATTGGATCAAACTAATGACTCACTCCGGACTGGGTATTGATGATGACTTTCCATGGGAGAAATGGGTGGACAGATTTGAATGTGGGTTTGTATATATTTGGATGAGTTGAGTGAATTCTGAGATTGAGCCGAAGCCTTTAATTGAATATGGAGAATGCATTAGACATGTAGGATAACTTTTATTCTTCCTTCAATATCTGGGAAAATATTCAGAAATGACATCAGGCGGCTCTACGAAATCCTGAATCCACACTCCAGTATCCGAGCCCTTTTGTTAGCTGAATCAAACGCAACAACCTGGGCCATGTTACACACTCATCCTGCCAAAGAGAATGATACAGCCATCAGGCATTTTGGAAGCGGGCAGCTGTTACATTTGTTCTGCGGCTGTAAATTGTGGTTTGGAGAAATGCATCACTTTGGGAGCTCTGAATGCTTTAGTAATGTCCTAATCAAGGCCTCTGCATGCTGCGCTCCGTCTCTGCTCTCACCGCCTCATTTTCAAGGGTAAACATTTTCACAGCTTGCAAATACCTCATCATTGTGTTTTGTGTGATTTTTCTGCCGCCAGAAATATTCTCTTTCCACTGTGCGAGGGCGCGAAGGTGTAGTGTTGCTTGTGTGGTTGCGGCGTTGTGTTTGCGCGAGAATCCCGGAAAGCTGGCGGTTGAGTTGGACGCCCAGCAAAAACCTCTGTGATTTAAAAGGGCTACGTAATTCTGGATAATCCCAAAACCCTGCAGCCGCCGCACTCCAGACTCATCCAGCCGTGAAATTAAGATCAGATACAACACAGAGTGGGCCTATCCAAACACAGAGATAACACACACCAACACCGCCGTGCACACGAGCAAAGCTGGTGGCATATAGTATGTGTTCAGCAAACTTGGGCAGAATGGCACATGTGAGCTAACACGTCGTGCCAGATAACGAGAACTCAAACACTCCCACATAAATATGCACACATGTGCACACTCTGAGGCACAAACATAAACATCCTCCTGACATTAGCGTCACAGCAGCAAATAACCTCTGTGGTAATGCGTCCTCGAGTGACTGAGACACTGTGTACACCTTAATGTGACCGCACATCTGTTGTACAACGTGTTTAGCTGCTGGTTTCCCTGGGGAACGGCCTACAGAGAGTACAGTGAGCCAGAGGTGAGATTCATCACTGTACTATCACTTTTATGTGAGCTAATTCCATTCCTCTGCTCTTGTACTTGTGTGGCCACTGGTACCGGGGCGACTCCTTCTACTGCTGCGATCAAAACATGCATTCCAGAGAAATTTGAAGACTTACATGGACGCGGGACAGACGTATAATTTGTTTAACAATAGAAGCAGAAATTGCAGGGAAGAGCTCATACGATGATGCCATCGTGAACGTGGACTTACCCCGAGGTCTTTCCCTGCCCACTTGCATTCGTCCCTCTTGGAGGGGGTGGCGGGCCACGCGATCTGTGCACATGAGAGAAAGACAAAGTCATACTATGCCGGAGGAGGAGAGAGGAGATTTCACATGTTGTTGAGTGAGTCAATGCAGTGAATCAGAGAGGGATACAGATTTGTGTCATTCCAGGAGAATGACTTTGGATTTGTCATGTTTTATTTTGAAATTCTTTGTTTACTCACTTCCTTATTTCCCTCTATACACCCTGCTCATAGCATCAGTGTTGCGTGTCCGTATGATAAACACGGTACGGCCTTTCAACATTAAAATGATGACTGCATCAAAGTGGAGAAGGTGAATGAAAATGAGGAGACACAAGTTAAAAGTGTGCTGTGTTTATGTGAAATTGGATAAGTTAAAGCCCGTAAAAACACCTTGGAATATCACCCTCTTCTCTTCCTGAGTCGATATAGACAGTTTATAAAGTCCAAATATGGGTTCTGGTTCAAATTATGGCATTTTAAAAAGTTAAACTCTTCTCTTCAGCTCAAATCCTGAACATATGGTTGTAGTTTTCACTTCAAATATTAAAAGAAAGTTCGCTTTCACTGCTTTAGTTTGGACTCATTGTGAAGTAAATAATGGCTTTGTACTGTCCTTAAGGCGAATCTATCTGTGGCCCCTGGTGTCACATGGATTATAAACACACACATGTGTAAGGGAGTGATTATGTACTCAAAAATTGGGTGCGTTTGAACTCACTTTCTCGCTGGTGGCCACACAGATGTGGACGGACAAAGGAAATGTATGCACACGCATGCACGTGCATTATTACGTCCATATAATACGCACACATTCCTCATTCTATTCCTAGACTTTATCTCCTCTCTGGATCAGCTGAGTTTTCCTCTCCTGGGAATGTGCGCTGCACATTTCAGGGTAATTACATTAGATTTGCTTAATCACTGCTTTTTGGCCTTTATCTGATAATGATGCAAAGATCAGAACAAAAGAGCGAGAAAAGGGAAGAAGAGAGAATACACATCCGAGCCAAGGGCGAAAAGAATTCACTCTTTCTCGCTTTCTCCGTCTCTCGCTGCATTGACTATGTATTTTTCAGCACTTTCATTCCCCCGCTCGGCTCTCTGCAGCCTGCAGGCAAGTCTGTGTCAGTCTGTGTCTGTGATAGCAGCTCCAATCTGATAAAGAGACTGTTAACCTAGTCCAGGTGGAGTAATGGAATTATGGACAGCCCTGTCTGGACCAAGACAGACAGTGGGAGGGAGGGAGGAAGAAGAGGTGGTGTAATGGACTCCAGAGGGAGCAGCGGGGAGAGGAGAGGAGAGGAGAAGAGAGGAGAGGAGAGGAGAGGAAAAGGGGGAAAGGAAAAGGAAGGAAGAAAAGGGGAGGAGACAAAAGAGGAAAGAAGAGAGGAAGAGAGGAAAGAGAAGGGTGAAGAAGAGGCAGGAAAGGGGAGGAGATGACAGGGACGAGGGGAAGAAAGGAGAGGAGAGGAAGAAAGGAAAAGGGAGAGGAGACAAAGAGGTTTGGTTTTAAAAGGGGAAAGAAGAGGAGAGGGGAGAGAGATGAGAAAACAGGGGAGGAGAGGGGTGGAGAAGAGAGGAAAATGGAGGAAAGGGGAGGGGAAGGGTGAAAAACAGGGAGGAAGGGGGAGGAGAGATGAGACGAGAGGAGGAGAAAGGAAAGAAGAGAAGAGGAGAGGGAAGAATAGGAAAGGAAAGGGAAGAAAGGAGAGGATGAAAGGAAAAGGGAGCAAAGACAGAAGAGGAAAGAAGAGGAGAATGGACAGAAGAGAAAACAGGGGAGGGTGGGGGAGGGGAAAGGTGACGAGGAGGGAGAAAGGGGAGGAGATGAGAGAGATGAGAGGACAAGGAAGGAGAGAAGAGAAGAGAAGAGAAGAGATGAAAAGAGGAGAGGAGGGGAGAAGATAGGAGAGGGGAGGAAAAGGGAGGAAAGGGGTGAGGACGACGAGAAGAAGCGAGGGGAGAGATGAGAAAATAGGGGAGGAGAGGGGTGGAGAAGAGGGGGAAAGGGAGGAAAGGGGGGGTGAAAAAGAGGGAGGAAGGGGGAGGAGATGAGAGGAGAAGAAAGGAAAGAAGAGATGAGGACAGGAGAAGAAAGGAGAGGAGAGGAGAGGAGAGGAGAGGAGAGGAGAGGAGAGGAGAGGAGAGGAGAGGAGAGGAAGCAGAGGAGGAAAGGAAAAAGGAGGAAATACAGTAGAGGAAAGAAGAGGAGAATAGACAGAAGACAAAATAAAGGGAGGAGGGGGAGAAGAGGAGAGGAAAAGGGAGGAAAGGGGAGGGGAAAGGTGAAGAGGAGAGAGACAGGGGAGGAGATGAGAGAGATGAGAAGAGAAGGAAGAAGAGAAGAGAGGAAAAGGGAGGGAAGGAGAGGAGACAGAAGAGGAAAGAAGAAGAGAGACGAGAGGATAAGAAAGGAGAGAAGAGAGGAGGACTGGAGAGGAGAGGAAGAAAGGAAAAGGGAGAGGAGGAGAGGAAACTCTAACCCAAATAAAGCTGAGTACATCTGTATTTTACCATTTTGTGGTCTCTGTTGATGTTGACGAGGTCGAATGAGAAGATGTGGTCTTCGGCTCCGACCAGTAGTCTCCCTCGCTCCTCGTCCAATAGGAAAGCGTCGTAGCTCGAGCTGTTGGCCAAGCCGTTGAAGGTGACGAGGTTACTGGACTCTAACATCTCTGGAAGAGAAGGAGGAGGAGAAGTTGGCGTCGATGACGTACAGGGACGGCTTACAAAGAGTTTGAAAACTGAAGTTAGTGAAGCTGGTGTGAAAATAAATAAATCAGTGCTCCTCAATCAGTCCCCTTTTTCCATGTTTCCTTAATTGCTTTTCCACACACACGTTTGCACACACTTCCATACAGACACACGTCAGTCAGGTATAGCGTGAGACGTTTGAAGTGAACACAGCATGCCCCAATCAGGGACACAGTTCAGACTGTTCAGCCGTGTGATTGGTTGAATAATTCATACCGAGTCAGGGCCAGGGGAGACACTGTGTGTGTAAGTACGTGTGTGTGTGTGGCCTGTAGCTGTAAATGGGTTATTATGTAAATCAGCACTGACAAATGTGAGTCTTTAAGTGTATACTAACATTATAAGGGTAAATGGAAAACAAGCATTATGTATGGGCTGAAGTCTAACCAGACCTCTGATGGTTAGTTAACTTTTAACCACCACAGACGAGTTTCATCCGCTCTGATGTTACATTAACAAAGAACCAAACTCCCTTCCTGAGACCAAGTTATCCCCCTGACTGAATTTGGCTCCAGTGAACCCTGTCAGACAAAACAGTTCATTTATATTCATATATAATTTTACATTAGCTGAACCAATGTCAGGAAGTAGTGAACATGTAATTAAACTTGTAGTTCAGCTACATTCACGTGTTCTGGGTCATAAAAGTAAAGGACTGATCTTTTGTTTGCATTTTATCATTGCTTCTATACTGTTATTAAACCCCTTTTGACCATGATCAATCAGTATTGATTGTTGCAATTTATTAAATGTTCAGAGAAGTTGCTGTAGGCTGTTTTGCCCGGCTATAGTAACCCTGCTCGGTGCAGTGCACCCACCAAGACTCTAGTTTCTGGATGGCAGGTGTGTGACTGATGGACAGTATATACAAAACAAAAGCGGACATTCCTGCACTTTCCCATGAATAATGGGGTATTTTTTGTTTTATGACCTGAGAACAAGTGGGAACTTTTTGCAATAAACTCAACTGAGTGGCGTTTTTTTGTTTGCATGCAAATTCACAATTGGGTCATTTTTTACTAAGTAGCTTAAGTTAACTAAACTCTAATCTCTCAAGACAGATTCTGCAATTTACATTATAGAATCTGTCGGCAGCCCTGTGTGAAAGGCGATTAGAGAGTGGGGGAGGGCGGGGCTTTGAGTTTGAACGATGCTGCGCTTTAGCCAATTACAATGGAGGGGGCGTGGCCGAGACGTGCAGGTGTACCTACAGAAACAGCAAGCTCTGCGTCCATAGCGATGTCTTAGTTACAACATGATTGAGCTAACTGGAGTAGTTTCATGTCGTATCCGACAACGGGAGGTTTTTAAAAGATGACGTCCTGATGTTAGCTTTGCTAACTGTCCCTGTCAGCTGCAGCCACTGATGCTTTCTAGACATCGTGATTTCCCATAACTGAATAAATACCACACATAGCAACACAAGACTGCTTTGCTAGCTCAATCATGTTGTAACTAAGATATCCGCTGGAAACACGGCGATTCCCTGGGGGCACCGCTGGAAGTGAAGGGCGTGAGCGATCGCCGAGGCCCCTGCACTTCCGTTAGTTGAAAAACTCCGGGCTGCGCCTCCAGAGGTAAAGGAAGAAATTTTTTTTTTTTTTTTTTTTTTAAACCGATGGATTTCCAGATTGACTAAACTATAAATCTCTTTGCTGTGGTCCAGCTACTTCCTGTGTGAAGTAATTGGTAGCGTGCAAAACTAAACTTTCAAAGTAACTTCCCCAACACTGAGCATAACCATATTTCCGAAGACAATTAATTGGCAACCATTTAGACCAGTGGTTCCCAACTGGTCCAGCCACAGGGTCCAGATTTCTTCTTAGTCGTTAGTTCAAGGTCCACAGAGTTTAATACATTCAGGGTCATACTTGTATTCTGCCATGTCATCGAGCTACTTTGCTGTCTCTGTGAAGCAGCTGTCCAGTAGTCACTCACTCTACAACATCAAACTGTACTTCAAAATGAAAGCTCTGTGCTGGATATTCACTATACTTCAAATAAAATGTGTTTGGAACAAACTTGACACGTTGGCACGTCACCTATGGTCCATTTAGAATGAACCCACGACCCACTTTTGGAACCACTGATTTAGATGATTAATTTCTTTAGCAAGCATTGTCTTGTTCTAGCTTTTAAAATTAAAGGAGTTAAGGAGTCTGGGAAACTGTGACAAGCTGTTTTCACTATTTTACTATTTTGTAGACTAAACAATGATCAAATAATCAAGTAAAAACAACAAGCCATAGACTATAAAATATTCAAAATGATCATTAGTTGCATTCCTCAACAGTATAAAAAATTTACACCATTGATACTACTGTACAAACCACTAGAGGTGTGAGAAAATATTGCTACACTTGTTGTGACACAACACTAAATGACAGAATAGATTGAGTTCCACTGACTTCTAAAACTACATATCAACATCCCCAAAACAACATATATTACCGTCCTACCAGTCACAGTTTTAAACACGTCCTTAAGTTATGAAATTCTTGCAATTACGCTAAAAACTTTGTGGTTAGGTTTCCAAAATCCCTGTGGTTTGGCTTTCGATAAGTACTTCTGATACTAACATAACATCACATACATCATGTAGCGTAATGTACTACACATACTAGAATACTATGCTACGTTGTTGCTTAATAAAGACCTCACTGACTTTGGGGCACAAACACTGCTCTCTGGGTGAAAGTCCTGTCTGTTTGACCAATCCACCACCCCTCCATCCAAACCCTATGTGGGCTTCTTCCATCTTTACACAACATCACACTGACTTTGTCGCCTTTTCTACTATGTCACCTTACTTCCTCCTCTGCTCCTGTAATAATTTCTACGGCCACTACAGAGCACCAGTAGTCACGAAGGAGTCATAAAGGGCGCACCACTAACACCACCATCATAAAATTATTCCAAGAGCACTTATCCTGTTAGGGGTTGCAGGGTGCTGGGGCCTATCCCAGCTGACATTGTGCGAGAGGCAGGGCAGAATATCACAGGGCTGACACACAGAGACAGACAACCATTCACACTCACATTCACACCTACAGACAATTCAGAGTCACCAATTAACCTGCATGTCTTTGGACTGTGGGAGGAAGCCGGAGTACCCAGAGAAAACCCGCGTTGACACCGGAGAACATGCAAACTCCACACAGAAGGGCTTCCCCACCCCGGGTTTGAACAAGGAACCCTCTTGCAGTGAGGCGACAATGCTAACCACTGCACCAACGTGCCGCCACATCCTAAAATTTGATTTTTTTAAAATTACAATATCGCAATATATCGCAATGTGGCCTATTGAATACGGTTGGTAAATCACCAGAGACCCCACGATACGATTTTATCACGATACTGACATGATGCAATATTATTGCGACTTTTAATGTTGAGTATTGGGATTGCCACAGTTCGATAACCTTCATTGCAATAAATTGTATCTAGTGGACTGAAAAAGCAATTTATTTTATTCTTCTACCAGGCTACCAAAAGTTCAATTTGTATTTGCAGTATTAATGATTCAAATAATAAAAAAACCCAATACTTTACATCCACGTATTGATACAATATTGCCACACAAAATAGCATGATACTTTGCTGTATCGATTTTTCTCCCCGCCCCTAATGTTCAATCATAACCCCTGTATAGTGATACCTATCGTATCGCCAGATTCTTGCCGATACACAGCCCTAATAAAGACATTTTATTAGTTACTGTTCTTCCTCTAATATCATCTAATTACTCCATATTTCTATGGTAGAGAAGTTGTCCAAATATTTTAGTCTTTAATTATAATTCAGAACAAAACAATGGAATATCTGAGCTAACTGAATCACAGCCTCTATACTGTGTAAATTGTCAATCAAGAGAGACTCGTTTTTCCTCACACAGAGTAGATTTCTCTAAAAAATATTATAATAATACTACTAACATCTGTTTTCCAATTAAACGAACAGAATCTGAATTAACCCTTTCACCATTTGCCTCTGGTCGGTCCAATGGATACAGAACATGTGCTTTACATTTTCACCACAGGTACAGTCTTCTAATACATCAGCCTCACTATCACACTACATCATCCATCATCATCAGTGTCACCGTACAGCATGGACACACGCAGGCACACAATATAGAAACCAGAACACATGTGCACACAAACACGTATGTACTGTATGTATATATTTATAGACACACGCACGCACACACAGTCCGGCGGATTGTGATCTCTCTGCTCTCCCCACAAAGCTCTGATTGACGGGCTGCTATAGGAGCCATCTGCGCCCACTCACAGTGTGTAAGATCTTGGACATCTGTGTCTACATAAAAGAAGGGATTGATGGCAGGGGAGATGGAGGAAGTGGTGTGTCAACCGTGTCTGTGTGTCGAGTACCGGTGGGGTGGTGGAGAACCGTGAGAGGGAGTGGTCGTCACCTAATAAAAACGGTTGCAGCTCATCTGCGTCAGTTGGATTCTGAGGCTGAGGAAATGGAGTGGGTGGGTGTGGGCATGAATGGAGGTCTGTGGATGTGTGTTTGTAGCGTACCACAGATGGGTTGAGCGTATGTGTGTGGGTTTCAGAGTGTGTGTAGGTATCTTTTTTCCACACTGGCCATTAAACGCACGCCGACATCCTGGCATTCACATTTGTACACACTCGTAAGGCTGCTACCACAGGGAGACAAACCGACAATACTCAAATGATCATGACAAGGAATTAAACACTCAAGATAAGAAGCGTCGTCAGAGCCGTTTCATTATCGTGTGGTAGCCAATCAGATAGCCTCTTATTCTCAGTTTACCAATCAGACATGACATCGTATCGGGTCAGGAAATGAGTTAGAGGAGGGAGGCAAGGAAATGTGATTTCCAGCCGACAGAACACCAGAGGAGGTCCTCTAATGTTTCAGCTATGAAGTAACGAAAAAAGACATGGATGTGGCAGAGGGCCAGGGTGGGCATAAAAATGGGAATGGAATGTAAAAATAAATACTTTTGGGCTGTTGAAAGATGAGAAAGAAACAAAAAGGAAAGCAAAAATGGCAGAAATTGAGACACAATTGCAAACAGTCAATAGCAAATAAACAAACCGGGGACAAATAACAATGAGCCTCATTCAACAACCACCCTGAAGACGAAATCACTTCCCAAAACCCACTCAAGGCAGTTTTCACAAAGATTCAGACATTCACCAGTGTTTTCCTATTTGGGATTTTTTTCTTAGGTAAGATCAGAATCTAAGCATACTCACACTAACATTTTGTGCTGACATGTTTGTGCAAAATTGCTGGTTTTGTGTTTTCTTCAATTCTACAGTTGAATAATATTTTTGGATTTAAAATACAATAACAGTTTTGACCACATGTGACAGGCTTACAGATAACAAGGTGTCAAAAACGTCTGGAATAGTCTGAAACTTTGCGAAGATAACCCCCCAAAAGTCGAGTGCCAGACATGCCAAAGGAAACTAGTACGTCACAAAACCACAACAAGCTCACCTTAAAACTTCTTCTAGCTTTTATAGCTAATGTCACTGCAACCTGCATGGCATGCTAATAAAGATTAGCAACGAGACGCAACTCCTTGCAATGAGCCTTTCTGCAACGTTCTAAAACCCTGCCGGTTCACACCAATGCAACTAGGTGAGATGGTGTATCATCCCTATGCAACAACTCTCTGTACTTCTGTTCTGATTTGCAGCTTTTCAGGCTTATTTTGTGGCTGAATATAATTTGTAGCTTCTTAATATACGAATGAGGATAGTGATAGTGAGATACTGGCTACAGCTGCATTTGTAGTAGTGATGAAACGAGCATCAGATGGACTGTAATCATAAATAAATACGTCACAATAATAAGCCAATTAATCAGTCAATGAGAACGCAAAAGCACACACAGCGAGCAGTAACGTTGACCCACCGTCTGATACTGGCACACCATGAGGATGGAAACAGAGGGCTCGGCGGGGACGGAGCAAATACGCCGTCTGTGGTCATTTTGACTTGACCAGCAGACTTCACTACAAGCTGACTGGCTGTAGAAACAGGTGATGTGCTTTACGTTCTAAAACCAGCCACTGGCGATTTGACCAGCAGAGTTGTAGGTGACACCATCAGTCGGCTTGAGTCGAGCTCACTAGGGCCAGTTCACACTGCTGCAACTTTTGTCTGCAACGTTCTACAATGGTTTTGTCTCGTAGCGAATCTTTGGTCTGAACTGGGCTTCATGTGCATTGACTTATGTCCTCACCTGTTATTCACCCCCCCAACACTAAAATTTCAGTTCACATCAATTATGTTAATTGGTAACCACTTCATCAAATTATTAG
Source organism: Epinephelus moara (assembly GCF_006386435.1). Taxonomy (NCBI): domain Eukaryota; kingdom Metazoa; phylum Chordata; class Actinopteri; order Perciformes; family Serranidae; genus Epinephelus; species Epinephelus moara. Next base: position 23,555,937 of record NC_065528.1, read on the forward strand.
TGATTGATCATGCTACTTAAAGGCCCTAAGTAAGCCTAAATATTTCTGCACCCTGAGTCTACTTGTGACCTGAGGATGTAGCTTCCAGGACCATCAATTTCCAGAGGGTAGCAAGGGCAAGTCTCTTTGCCTCAGATTTGAGATTGAAACTTTTTTTTAAGCATCATTAGTGGTGCACCACTCTCTGGAGTGATGGTATCCCATGCATCATTTGTTTCGTTATCTTGTTCCCACTACTGAAGTGTTCACGTTAAGATTCTCAGCCCTCCAAATCATGGTCATCTTACGTGCTATATCGTAGGCAACTGGACTTGCTTGAGTTTCTTGAAGATGTTTCGCCTCTCATCCAAGAGACTTCTTCTTCAGTTCTGTGCATCGATGGTGAAATGAATCTGTCCCACTCTCTCAATGAGCAGCTGGTTCTGAGCCCTGTGAAGGATTGCTGCAACCCAAGCGTAAGCTGTTTGGAATGATGCTGTGTTGCCTGCATCTCAAATTGAAACGCAGGTGGTTCCTGTAATCAGCCAGCTTCTTCGACGTTGATTCGAATTCCCGTATCGGTCAAAGGGCGCTCTTCCCAAATTGTTTCGCAACATGTTGGTGAAGATTCTCGGTCATCTAGGTCATGGTGACGTTGACATTACACCTCTCATCCAAGAGGTTACACATCTTCAAGATACTCAAGCAAGTCCAGATGCCTCCGATAAGCACTCAAGAACTCTACTTCAGAAAAACTGGAAGTTGTTTTTTCACGTATGGAGTCCAGCGCTCCACCTTCTTTGGACATTCGTTTGGGCATTCTTGACTTCATTCTTTTAACTTTTCAGTTTCTGTGTGCGCACTGCCCTGCAGTCTCATGACCTTTTTGAAGGACTGGCTGGAAGATTCATCATTATGAAAAAAAATCACAGGTGAAAACAGTTTTGCGGTTAAAGTTCACATCATGACTCTGATGTGAACTTTTCTTGGAACAAATTTCATAAAAAAACTTGGGAAGATATTGGTAAACAAGGGCCCAGTAGCCTTAGGATAGACTTTTCTTAACTCCTCTTTCCTTCTATCTTGGCTCGACATATAACAACCTGTATCATCTGAAAGTGCGCCTGAAGCTGAACCCAGGGAATGTGGTGCAATACGGCCCGTCACGAAAGGTTTCCCCCAGATGGCCCAGAGAAGAGAAAACACACGCGCATATTTCAACACGTGGCGATCTCTGACAAAGACACGGTGGCCTGCACACCCAAATACACACAGAGACGCTTTATCTGAGCTGGGATCTGCTGTGGTTTGGAGAATTGGAGGAACTGGGCGTGAGCACCTAAGGACCTCTAACCTAAACACAGACACGCTCGTTTGGAAATGGGAGCATGGGCAGATACCGAGCGCACAGAGCTGCACGGCTCATACAAAATACAATAACCAAGCAGAGGACAAGCGTAGAATAACATACACACACACGGGCAAAGCAGGATCAACATGAATCCACTGGGCTCTGCTTTGAAAATGCAACCCTTAAAGTGACATGCATATATTAATATTGACCCAAATGTTTACACCGCATCAATTCTCCCTCAACACACACACACACACACCCACATACACACACACACATGCACGCACACATACTTCCCAGACTAAGTTGTAATCCAATCAGTTTTTCTGCTTATGCAGCATGAACTCGTCGAACAGTGAGCGCACTCAGCAGCTTCCACCTCTAACACACACATGCACACCCTGAACACACATACAGACACATTAAAACACACCTCCTCTCATGTACGCACCCCCCCTCACCGCACACAGTCTGCTTACACTGGCCACTGGATACACAGAGACATTTAAACACATAAACTCATGTGCGCGTGATGTGCATTCCTCTCACTTCACATACACATGGCTGCACACACTCTGCTCAGTCCACTTCCATCGCACTTTCTCTGGTTACACACATCCTCTGTCTGCTCCTTTTCACTCACACATTCTGTTTTTTTACACATTAAAGTGCACGCCACACGTCCAGGCACAGCGGCCTGTGCTAACAGCTGCAGACATACATGCAAACACACACAGATGCAAATATGTAGACACACACATATGTATCCATTGCCTGGGCTCAACTGGAGTTTAGTTAACATGTGGTTGAAAGATTAAAGTTTTATCATATCTTATGTATGTATCACGGGGTAACGGTCCATCAATCTTGATCTATGTGTTGACTTAATTATCAGTTAACATCATCTATGCAAAGTGAAAACATCAATTAATATTATTATCTTTAGAATTCTTTTATTTTGAAATTCTGTGGTACAGTCAAACAGCAGGCAGATGGCAAACCACCAAACAAAGGAAGATGAGGATAACGTTCCTGTTCGGGAATAAATCAGCAGAGTAAAAAGAAAATACTGGTCAACGCATGCCATATGTAAACTAGAGTTGGGTCAATTCTAGTCTTGCCGGTCCGGTCCAGTGGACAAGCTTATAAAACCAACACATTCTCACTCTGACCTTGTCACATATTGATGTTTGGTCATGGACTTTCCACATCCATGTACAGCTTAAAAGGTACCCTGGATGCATTGGTTGTTGACGTCCTGGAACACCATGTCAAGTTCTGCCTGTTACATGCACTGTCTTCTTTCAAAATACACTTCCGTTTTCACAGGAAATGTTCTGTTTACATACAGTCTCTTTCAAAATAAACGCACTACGTCAGTACAACAACGCAAATTGACGTTTTGTTTCCTATATGCAAAACAAAAGCACGTGGTTAGGTTTAGGAAAAAGAACATGGTTTGGCTTTTGAATCTTTTGGGATGTGCTCTCCTGGGTGACAGTTGGTGTTTGTTGGACCTATCCACCACCCCTCCCGCCTGCCCTACTCAGATTTTCGCCAGCTTAACTTTTGTTCTTGTTACACTGCATGATGCTGCTGAGCACTGTTATACTATGTCGCCCACCAGTCGTGTATCATGTCACACTAAAGGATGGCTTTATTCATCAGTGTCTGATGCCGCAAGTCAGTGCCCAAGCACCGGATTTCGCTGACTGCGGAGTGAGACTGGATTGATTAAACCAGTTTGACTTTATGCAAACCGGCTGAACCGGCATTTGTCACTATGACACGTTCTTACAAATCAAAGAAGTAGCCTACATCAGTAACCTGTGCTGACGGCATCACAGCATTAAATCCAACTTATGTTGCATTAGTAAGTAGCGTTATTTGATTATATAATATTGTGTTGAAAGAGTAATGGAGTCATTAGTGTCTGTCTGAAGTAGAAGTGGGAGGGAAGATGAGCGTTGCAGGTTGTGTTTGTTTACTAGAAAGGTCATGTGTTTTTTTGGGGTGACCAGGTGATACACGACAGTCTCTCAAGAAAACTAAAGCCGTGCCAATATGGCTACATTTTGAATTTGAAGCCAGTGAAAGAGGAGTCACTCAGCACCGCAAACAACACAGCGCTGCTTTTTTGAAAAAAGCTTTTTTTAGGTGCAGTGTTTCTATTTTTCCCTGCCACTGACTTTGAAGGTGCTGCAGTTGACAAAGAATAGGGTTTCTGTGAAGTTCTGTAAAGTTTAGTTGATTCAAAACCCACACAAAACACACATTAAACACACATTAAACATGACTTTATAGAGACAGTTTCAAACACAAGTACACAAATCAGCTTCACTATAACTCGCAGCATTCACAGACAAAGCACTTGTCTTTATCTGGACACATTTTCCCATCAGATACAACATGCTAATGTTTTTAGCACAAGCCTATGGCATTTTACATTGTATAAATTAGCCTAGTGGCTAGCAGACTTTTCTTCTACTCACATAAAACCAGGGACAACAGCAACATTTAACAAAGGTAACGTTATAAAATGTGGCTCCACTACAGCCTCACAAGGTTCACTGACAAAACAACTGTCTAAACACATTTTCCAAACAAATATAACATGCTAACGTTATTAGCACAAGCCTATGGCATTTTACATTGTATAAATTAGCCTAGCGAATAGCAGAGATGTCCTTCACTCATATGAAGCCAGGATAAATCACACACAAGACATAAAAGGCTTCACAATTTATTGTTTCTTATCTGTGAAATTAAAGTAAATAAAAGCTTTGTTTCCACTGAGGGAAATGGTTTCAGCTTACAAAACAGGACAGAAGGTCTGCCTTGCCGTGCAGTGTAGTTACATTTCTGGGGAGGTGCACATCAGGCTACGGTGTAGGGTACGGTGTCAATTCGACACAGAAGTATCCCGCTTTATTTGTAAAATTCACAAGCCCAACCCTGGTAGACACATCTGCATACATCCAAAGATATGGTGTAATCATGCTGATCTACATATTTATATATGTGGTATATAATGTAACTAGACTCATTTTCATATTCACTCCATGCAAAAACACACGCTGTTTATTCAAGGACACCCCTTGAAACTGGCAAATACAAGCAATTCATTCAAATAAATTATCATTTGTCCCTCTGTCATACTCCATTATGGAAAATAACCTGGCTCTTGTCTTAAAAAGCCCCGGGAAAAAAAAAAAAATTCTACATTCAGAATTCAAGTGCAATTGTCTGTAGAGTACTCTTCACTCCCCCATTCTCCAAACAGGCAGGCGCTTTAGACGCCTACATGCCACGCAATCGCGGAATAATGAAACGCCATGAAAGAAAGGCGACGGGGCATTAAATTATGTTTATCTGAATGTGTGTACGCGCCGCTGTGTGAGTGTGTGTATGAGTGACATGAAACATAAAAGCCTGACAGAGGAAAACACTTGACTGAGATTCAACAGATGGGTAATAATATTCCATTAAACTAATGCAACACTTATCAAGTGTTTCTCATGCGCATATATACGGTAAAGAGGCGAGGGGGTTTGGATAAGTACAAAAAGTGTGAACGTGAATGACACATTTTCAATGTTCATTTCCTGTTCGTTGACACAGCTTTCCTTTTTGTTCTGCTGCTGGAAAAAGGTGTGTGACTTAGACCCCATAGGTGTGTTTCTGTGGTTTCTTAAAGTCTGCAAATCTGTGTCTGCATTAGAGCAGCTCCAATGACAGGCAAAAGGGGGGAAAAAAGAGGGTTTGAAAAGAAAATGGCAGCTCAAAAAGAACTGGCGCAGAGAATTACACATGTTTATCTTTCAAATACAAGGCTAGCTCCAGAAAAGCAAAGACACACAGTACTGTAAAATCTCCAGTGGTTTGGTTTGGCATGTCAATCTCTCTGTCTTTCCCAACCCTGCCTCCCAAAGCTTTCTTTTTTCTCCGTGTGTGGTGCGGTGTACGTTTCCCCCGCTCTCATGACGGCCTCGGCCACAAAACACAGGTGTCAGAGAGTTAAAAAAAAAAAGAGAGAGACGAGACGGCCGCCCCGTGGAAATTTGCAGAGAGCTTTGCTTAACAAAGTGTTCAAATATTATCCTAAGCTCAAGGATATCCACACATGCCTCAAAAGTTCACCTCCTCGCTCTCAGTCGCTCCCTCCCTTTTCTTTCTCTCTTTCTAAGCACAGAAGCAGGTGTGGGTTGGTTTCTATGGCGACCGTCTGTACAACACAACCTGGACCCGTTGGATTTCTCATTCAGGTGCAGGTGAGTGACAGCGCTGACGGGAAATGTGCTGCCTCACACACATGGTGCCGTGAACTCTGCGATTAAGAGGAGCTTGCGTGTGTGTGTGTGTTTTAATCGCAGAGAACGGTGTGCATAAATAAAGTGTGTGCTGACTGCAATGAATATGTGAGAAGTTTGCTGTTGGAGCCATATTGAAATTACTTTTCAGAAAGAATGAGTGTGTTTTTTTTCGGTTTTGTTAAACACTGTTTCAGCTAAAATAGAAATTTTCAACCAAAGTGACTCACAGCCATAATTCATAGTCGAGTACTGTTTCTTATGGGGCATTTTAATACCAAATTATGTCTCGTGAATGTGACTCACAGTGTGTTCAACCATAGGATATGTATCAGCAGGACTAACAAGGAAAACGTGACCACATCCCAAACCACAAGAATCTATATGAGTAGTCTTAGCAAGTGTTGAATTTCAGCGTACAGCACCATTCGTCTCTCTAAAACCCGAACGCCGGACTTCCTCGTCACCGCACGGCATCGAGGGAGAAAGACAGAAAGCGAGGAGGAACACAAGAGTAGAGTACACTAGAGGAGTGGACAGGAGAGGAAAAGCAGAGAGAGCAACATAATGAATGACACAGGGATAATGAAAGCAAACTGAGGCAGAAACATGAGCGCAGAATTTATAAAAAAAAAAAATAAGAGCACACATAACAAAAGCGGTTGAATATGGAACCATTTCATTAGTGTGTGTGTCTCCTCCTGTCATTGGACGGCTGGACCACATAGAGCGGTTTTCCACCAGCGCTGTGACCACAGACGGCTCGAGGCCTGGCCATGCCGGCCGCAGAAAGCCCACTCGCACACCACTAAATGCTCACTGTATAACCAGGCTGCTCAGCCTCTCTGGTTCTTATTACTCTTAAGGAAAACACACACAGACACACACTTGCAAATATGCACTTTTGTATGCAAACGCAGTCAACGACACAAACTTGTTTAAATATACAAACAGGCAAAATGTGCCATGTGCATCAGCTCACACACGCACACAAACACACAAATCCCTCCGCTGCAAAGCTGTGCAGGCAGCGAGGGAGATAGTGCTATTGTGAGGCAGTTTGATGGATGGACTTTGAGAGGGACCAGGCTGTGGTTAGGGTGGTCATGTCTGGAGCCACTGCCTGTTAGTGCAGCCTGTCAGCTGTGCCGTGTAGCTGAATGTCAGCTCTGCCATTTTATTAGAAATTAATGAGGCAGGGCTACAGATCTGAATGTGTCCCCGGCAAACTGTGACAGCAAACACGTTGATGCGTCAGGAACACAAATCCACAGGCACAGATGCGCATTTCAGCTCTGCACACCATTATTTAAGGTATAACAAAATGAGGTCTCATGTCATAAATGAGTGTCTGCATTTCATGAAATGCATTCGCGGTGGAAAATAATAATCGACAAAAACAAAAGTACTAAAATAATAAAAAGTCAGAATTAGGGCTGGGCAATATATATATTTTATACTGATATCTAGTTTGACATCTAATATTTGAATGGTTCAAAAAAAAATCTATGTGTTTAGGCAGAGGGCCACAAATATGATTTTCCTACGATAATTACAGGTGTCCCCCAGGGTTCCATACTGGGGCCCATATTGTTCTCTCTTTTTTTTTTTTAAATTATTCGAGATTGATGACTCACATTTTTCTACTATGCAACTTGGCAACGGAATAATTTGCAAAATGATCTAAAATTAAAAAAACATTTACAACCATTAATGAATTGAAGGGCATCATAAAGAATGTGGTGATGGAAGCGTGTGGATGTTTTTCTTGAGAGACCATTGTGTTTAATAGCTGTTTCTCTGTTTTATTGTTAATTTTTGTATATAATTTTCTATATTTTGTGTTTAAATATGTTGCTACCTTGACCAGGTCTCTCTTGTAAAAGACATTTTAAATTTCAATAGGTCTTCCTGATAAAATACAGCTAGATAAAATAAAATATTGCGATACAAGACTAAATCTCATCTTTTTTTATTTTGGATATTGTGATATTGTAAGTGTTGTCTTTTCCACGTTTAAAAGGCTGCATTACAGGAAGTGATGTAATTTTTTAAACTTCAATCACCTTCTATAATTTGCCTTTACCCACTTTGTCATTATATCTACATTACTAGGGCTGCCCCCCCAATAGTCGACCAAACTTTAGCTGACCAGAAAGGTCATTAGTCGGCAAGATTTTATTGGTCGCTTAGGTGTGGTAAAAAAAAAAAAAAAAAAAAGTGAAATTCTACTTGGAGCTGCGGCTTGTCAAAATAAATCAAAACCTATATGACTGGACCATGTGGGAATTTAATTTGAAAGGACAGACACAAGAAGTGGCCATGCTCAGCAGTCAGAAAGGAGTCAGTTTAATTTCCAGGGCTGGTACCTGCGGTTATTCCACAGGCTAGTTAATAACATGTCGGGCAGGAAATCCAAAGTGTGGGATCATTCTGAGAAGGTGAAGGACGAACCCAAGGTGATATGTAAACTCATCTTCATTGGTCGACTACAAACATGACGTATCATCTGAAACATAGAAGTAGCTACATGCCCATTAGCCCACAGCGTCATTAACAGGCGGCTCGCTCAGTGTGTGACGTGCACTTGTAGATAAAATATAGGCCTATATTAATGAAGGTTCATTAGTACGGTTTTGTATTTCTCTGTAATGTAGCACAGTGTTAACAATGTTACTGATACTATTCTTTCTCACACCTTCAACTCAAACCATTGTGTTGCCCCGCCCAAAATATATAATATATAATAATTACATTAATGTTGTAAACATGCGGGCGACTAGTTGACTAATGGCCCTAAATGATGACTGTTGGTTGACTAGGAAAATTCTTGGTCGGGGGCAGCCCTAGCTAATCTCACTGTGTAAAAGCACCAATAGTTAACCCAAAACATCGATATTTTGGGTATGATATTTGATTTTCTCTGTATCTTCCGGCTCTAGTCAAGATTTATCTTTGTCATTTCCCAATGCGGTAATGTAAAATGAGTAAAAGTGTTTCCAAAATCTTCCTCATTATGTCTCATGCTGGTTCTGGTATGTATGGCAGGAAGAGATAAATAACAAGTCCAAGGGAAAAAAAGGAAAAAGTGACTCCACTGCAAATTGAGTCTTAAATTAATGAGATTTCAAGGGACTAGAGTCTGTAAATTTTGTCAATCACTGCACATCCTCGGTACTTCAAACCTACTTTCTCTACTTATTAAACATTCTTCCCCCTTCCCTTTCTTCATCTGTGCGTCCGTCTGTTGTCTATCAGTCCTTCAGTGTGTCTTTCCGCAGAGATGTCCCCCTCATTTGTAACACGACTCTGTTCAGATTGAATGGAGCAACCCTTTCTCCATCTGACTGACAAGACTTAGCAGGTGGCGGGACCCATTCATACCCGCGGTTCAGCAATCTGCACCGCTCTGTAACCCAAGCCTACATCCCAAACACAGATGCAAAGGCGCGGGGTATTTTTCCCGCATGCATGTCCATACAGCGCTTATGTACACACAGACGAAAATGTACACTGAGCGCATACAATTTGGTGTGTGCATGCTCGTTAATCTTTCAGCAAAGCACTGACACTACATGCTATTGTGGGCCAAAGAGCACACATCCAGGCTGTTTCTGATAATCGTTTTCGGTTTGAATAAAAATTTCTGGAGAAAAGAGCGCTGTAATTACGGGGGACATTTTATGAACGCTGGGGAAATGCACGGCATTCCAACACACTCACCAACTCGGAAAGCAAACTACAGACATGCAATCGAAAAGGTTGTAAAACTTGCAGATTATTGCAGCCCATTCTGCAACACGGGGTAATCATAACATACTCCAATCGCTCCGCCCGCCTTCCATTATTAGTTTAAATAACTTACAATAAGATACAGCATGAAACAATCTACGATAACAACAAACACAACACTCTCCCTGTGGTGTAAAACTTCAACGAAAACAAGCTGGAGAGTCTTCTGTGACTTGATGAATGGCTTTTTGTTTTGCAAGTGCGCTGTGTCATTGCACAATTATCCGCGGGGCAATGAGTGTCAACAAAAATACACGCTTACACACACTTAATTACACCGTCTTTCAACTTGTGGACTTGTGGTCAGGTGTGTGAGTCAGGGTGAGGAAATGTCACATATTCGGATGTAACATGGGGGCACAGTGGAAAAGCGAAGCCGCTGCAAAACATTGGTTTGTAGTGTTGGAATGTGGCCGTGTGGGAGCAAAGCTGAGGGTAGTTCAGTGTGTGTGTGTGTGTGTGTGTGTTTGCAAATAGAGTTGAAAAGAAGGATAGCCAAAAGATATGTATCAACTGAGCTGCAATCAAAGAGACAGGAAAAGGAGACCAGCATAAAAAAAAATGACAAACACACACACAGAGACACACACAGCCTACTTAAAGATTGTACTTAGGGTCTGCGGTGTTGTGGTTCCCTGAGAAGCGACTGAGCCGCAGGAGAGGAGGGAGGAGGGGGTAGAAAGGAAGAAAAGAGCGATGAGAAGGAGGGAGAGAGCGATGGAGGCAGACATCTCCAAAGTTGGCGCGTTGGGAGAACACCTTATAATTATCTACATCCGCTCTGTCAGCCCGAGCCCACAGAACGGACAGATACAAGAAAGAAAACGGAGAGCGAGCGAGAGAGAGATTCTCATTCACATATAAAAGAATGAATAAAGATCCACTGATAAACCAACACACATGCAAACACCCACAAACAGTCCATATTTTTATAGGCAGGCACGCCCACACAAAAACACACACACACGGACGCGCTCACACAGACGGGCTTATTATGGGGCTGAGTCCAGACTGCGTTGAGTGCGGTTCCACACCAAGTGTCTATTTTGAAGGGGTTGTAAGCCAATTCCAGATTCCCTGTCTCTTTCTCAGTCTCGCTCCGTCTTTGCTCCTCAGTTCCGCCCATCGAGCCAGCGTGGGGCGGCCGCGATGGCATTAAGAGGTCATACAGTAGGCTCCATAATTACCCGCGCCGAGTGTAATTATCAGGTTGTTTGACGAGGCCTTTTAAGTGTTAAAGTGCCGCTCGCTGGCGTCTTTTTTTAAGGGATCACAATAGGGTCAAGGTCTGCAGTTTCATCGATCTACTCTCGTACTGTGTTTGTATTCACCGTGTGCTGTATGTGCATTGATTGACCTTTAGGGGTCAGTGTTCCCCCTGATGGCTGCTTACAGTATGAGAGGGTGTTCAGGAATGTGACTGTGTGCAGGTATGCATTGATCCATGGGAGCATGGCATTGTTTCACCCTTGCAATTTGTATGGTTGTGGAGCAGCAGCACTGAATAGCCTCAGTTGTGCAGCATTAAAGGTCCAGTGTGTAGGATGTAGGGGCTTTGATTGGTCATTAGTTAATGACCAATGGAAAATAAGAGTCATTGTGTTTTCGTTACCTTAGAATGAGTTGTTTATATCTACACAGAGAGCGGTTCCTCTTCCATGGAGTACGTCCTGTTACCTGCTCTATATAGGGCCATTTACATTTCCTGTCAGCCTCCGTAGTTCTCCTACATGGTTAGCACTCAGGATAAGTTTCAGTTCTGCAATCTCACCACTAGATGCCACTAAATCCCACACACTAGACCTTTAAAGCACCATAGTTTTAGATCAGTCACTGTCAAACTTTTTTCAGTAATGTTCTACCTTTTTTAGCCGAGTAACTCTTGACTAGCGCAAAACATTTTTGGTGGAAACACACAACTGCTTCAGAAAACGTTGACAAAATTTCGTGTGTTGCAGCAGCTGAAACACTGAACACTGAAAACAGGAATATGAAACATTAAATATGGTTTTATCAAAACTTACATTTACATTTTTTAATTAAGTGTAATTATTTAAAGAGTTATGCATGACATTTTTTAAAGGTCCAGTGTGTTGGATTTAGGGGAATATTTGGCAGGGATGGAATATAATATGATGAGTACGTTTTCTTTAGTGTATGATTAATTGAAAATAAAAATTGCTGAGTTTTTGCTACCTTAAAATTAGCCATATACATCTATGGAGGTTGCCGATCCTAGTCCACAAAGTCTGCTATGTTGCACCACCATGTTTCTACAGTAGTCCAGAACGGACAAACCAAACACTGGCTCTAGATAGGGCCATTCATGTTGTCATGTTGGCCATTGTAGTAGCCAAACAGCATCAGAAAAACACCAACATGAAACTGCTTTATTCAGTGTTTCACCCTTTTTAATCAACTGGTCCGTTTGTGTTGGAGAGGAAGAGACCTCCATGGATAACTCAGTTTCTAAGAACACTGAAGAAATTCTAACCGGGAGCTCAGGCTTGGCACTGAATCCTACACACTGTTCCTTTAATCTAACATTTAAAAAAATCTCATGTACGCCCAGAAGTACTCCGGAGTACCCCTAGGCGTACCCGTAGTCCCACTTGAGAAACACTGTTTAAGATGATGACACAACATGTTTTGCTTTCCTGGTAAATTCTGGGTAATAATGACTCACTTTCAGTAGAAATTCTGGTTGCCATTTTTTTAATATTACAACACAACACTGGTTTATATCAGTCATAAAAAGCTATAACTGTCCTTAATGAATTCACAAAGGCTTGACTATGGTAATATGTTTGAGTGTAGTATAAGGGAGTTGTGCAATAGGTGGAAGGCCCTGAATATTGTTTACTGATTTACCTTTACTTTATTGTTTTTATAGGCTCTTATTACTTATATTTGCACTGAGGAGGCTGCATTCAGTTTCGTTGTACATGTACAATGACAATAGGGATATTCTAGTCAGCCTTTGATGACATGATATTTGTATGTGTATCATCTTTGCTAAGCATGCTTATTTTAACTTGGACTTGAGTTTCACCTTCTTCTTTCTCTTTCTCCGGTCAGGGTAAGGAAAGTGTGAGGTATTCTCGTCTCAAGGAGAAGAGAAAATCATTAACTCCTGTGATCATGGTTCTGTCCCCATGAAGCCAGATCCTTTCAGCTGAGAGAGATGTCTAACTGACCCCACTGGGAAATCATCTACTCTGCACTTGCTGCGCCAGCCGTCCCATGAGAGGTAATTTTATCTACCTGCCTCCATTTCTCAGTCCTTCTACCTCTCAAACTGCTCACTCTGCAGTCGCTCGCCTGTCCTTCCCAGCAGAAGACGATCAGTCCCTGGAGGCGTGTCATCAGCGCTCATTTGAGAGTGATTTCATGGGACCCTGCTTGCACGCTCGCTGCTGATTTGACTGCCCCATATCACAGGCCCTCCTGGTTCTTGCCACTCAGGCTCTCTTTCACTCTGTGCTCGTGTGATCGTCCCACTCAAGGGCCCGGCGTACTCTTTTGCTCGGCGCTTGTTTGACTGTCCTTCCCAGGAGGATTCCTCCTTGTCGTTTATTTGACTTAATTACTATGCCGCCTTCGTGGAAGGAGAGGGGATGAGTGACACTTCGCTTAACGACCAGGCCTCCCTTCCCTCTGCGTCATCTACTGTATGTCTGCCAGCTTTTCCTTCATTAAAAGCAAGTCTCCTCCCCTCCGCCGTCACCCCCGCCATGCCTCCATCCCCCCTTTTCCTCCTGCCACCCGCCACAGTGTGGGTGTCAACCGAGAATCTTCCCCCGACAGGCATCAAGAGGGCCATCAAACACCTGTGGGCCCGAGCACTGACACACAAAGACTGTGGCGCGCGATACACTCTGATGTCTTTACAAAAACAATGACACGCACAACAGCAGAACCCAACAGCAGTTTGCAATCACACACAATTACAGAAGATTCAACAGCACAATAAAAGATACCGATTTGTGAGCTCATGCGTACGTGCGCGGCCACACGCACAAAACCAGGTGTCTAATTATGTGGGAGCATGCCAGACCTGACACATTTTTTGCTTCGCTAAAACACACGCAAACCGACACACCGAGACACTGCTCGCAGTCTAAGGGGAGGAAATCGCAGGAGAGGGTGTTGAGTCCTCACACCAAGACGTGGCAAGAACATTCACACACGCACATACACATAAACAAAAGGCTTTGATGTACTTTTAGCAAAAATAATATCCACTAAAGGACATCTGTCATGACAGGAGACTCTTCCTCCCCGCAGACCTGCTCTCTGGGTCTGACGATGCACACCCATCACTCGTACAGTGAGTCAGTGCAGACTTTGATGCTTGATGACATATCTCTTGTCTAGTATTGTTGTCAGCAACATGTTCGCTTGTCAGACTGAACAGCGAAGAAGATCACAAAAGGGGGCAGGAGGGAACTATATTCGCATTCTTGAAACAGATGGCTGTGTAAAGGAGGGATGACATTTTCCCATCATGCCTAGAGGCTTTGCTTCGTGTGAACTGACATGATGGAGCCCAGGGGATGCATGACTTGCAGCAGGTAAGTTCAGCTCTGATTCTTTCCAGATTCACTGTGTTCACTTGGTCAATGCATGTCATCGCCTTTTAAAGTCTTCGATCGTGACGTGCCAGCGAGTCCAAACACCAAGGCGTAGGTTATATTTCAGCGTTGGAGGGGGGCACATATGAAAGAAGGGGGTAGTTCGCCAGAAAATTTGTAGCATCAGAAGTTCTGGTGAATTTTTATCCACCAATTTGAGCCTTTTCTGCATCAATTTATGGTGTAAATGTCTTTAATTTTGTCAAAATTTAAAGTCCGCTGCCACTTTTATGTTTCTAATAGGGCATCCTGCGCCCCATGCGAAATCTACACTTATGCCAACCATAGCGTCATCAGGACACCGTCAAAAAAAAAAAAAAAAAAAAAAGCTTATTAAATGTTAAAATACAAAAGTCACATGCTTTTTTATCCGAACAATCGGCGTACACACTTAGAAGTTGAAAGGTTGATGAAGGAAAATATACTATACCAAAATTATAACTTGCACTCCATCTAAAGAATAAAGCATGTCATATAGCAGGCCTCTAAACATAAGTTATACCAAACGTCTCGGCTAAAGATAGAAAACGAATTAGAGTGACAAACATCACATTGGTCCCCTTCAAGACTGAAATTTTCCCTCGACGAAGATTGAAATTATCCGAGGAACCAAAGCTTTTGGGTGACACACGAGGGGGGATGCTGCTGAACGACGGCAAATCAGCACGTTCATAAATTTTCAGAGGGCATGTTTTATGAGAGAAACGGGGACTAAAATAAAGAATCGAGAGACCACACTCCCAGCCATATACTTTCGGTCATGTTTTAGGACAAAGAACCACAATAGCCTCCCTCGCTGACATTAAAAAGCACAACAACAAAAAAAACCTTCCCCAAAATATGCCAAAAATGTTGCCAGTTATTTCTAGCTGAGATGAAAAGTCTGCTATTACAAAGAGCCTGATTTAGTGTGGGGTGTGAGAGAGGAGACGAGACAGAGAGAGAGAGAGGGAGAGAGAGAGGGAGGAGGAGGAGGAGGAGGAGAGGAAGAACCGGCGCTCCGCAGTCTCCCCTCAAAATAACACAGAAGGAGAGAGAATAACATGTTTGCTCGTATACGTCAAAAACTTACACGTGCACGATATAAAAAGACACGCGAAACTCCCTCTCGTTCTCTCCCTCTAACCTCCTCCTGCAAATGCATTATTGTATACGTGCACGTTAAATCGACGTGCATGTATAGTTTTTCCGTTGAAATAAAACTCTACAACTGTTGGATCCATTTAGGATACAGTACAGAGACGCAGAAAAGTCGTGAAACCTGCACGGCCCCTTAAAGAAAGGCTCTGTGTCATGACCAAAGCAGAGTTTTTGGGACAGAAGCCATTAAAACAGAGGCTCCACTGCCTGTTCGGAGCACTTAACAGGGCTGTACAGTACTAGCAGAAGGGGACAGCACAAGGGGAAAATTGGTACAGGGGCCAATATATACATTTAACTCCAGGCAAGAGCCCTTCCTCAGCATATGGAACCAATCTGACTATTTGTAAGAAGAATAGTGAATTCTGAGAGACAGGCAGAGCGAGTGAGGAGGAAGGAGTGAGTTAATGGGAGAGGGGAAGGTTAAGCAGGGAGTTAGATGTGCTGACCAAGAGGGAGAAAGAGTGAATGAGAGACACACAGAGGCAGAAATAGATTCACAGAAATAGAAGAGAAAAAAGGGATACTCAACGTGAGGAAGAATGGATGAAAGGAAAAGCATGAAAGAGCGCCCCACGGGCAAGAAAACAGACCAGACAAGCTGCGTTAAAAGCACCAGCGACCACCACTATATCCTGGAGTCAGGGGAGAACGGAGAATGAGGCTTACCCTTGTATGACAGCTTTAGCCTGGGTACGTTGTGCTTGGGCTCTACACCTCTTCCCGGCTGCACCGCCCCGCACAGCAGCACTACAATCCCAAACAGGTAATCCATGGTGCTGGAGTGCTGCTGGCTGGCCTCCAGACCAGGGGGCACTCACACCCCCGACCAGTGCCCAGAGATGAGTGTCTCCCGCTGGGGGTCCGCCGAGCCTGGAGAGTCCCTCCACGCGAGTCCTGAAAGTGGAGGTTCCAGGGGAGAGAAGGAGGTAGAAAAATCCTGGTTGTGCTCCCCAGCTCAGAGAGTAGACTGTGGGGGGACTTCTGTAGTGTGAAGTGGGTGGAGGGGGGTGCCGCTCACATGGCTCCCCGTGTGGAGGTCCAGGCAATATAGTCCCCTTGGCTTATCTGTTCTTCCTCCCCAGGTGAAGGCTCAGCAAGGCTTGAGATGAGAGGTAGAGCCTGTGTGAAGGTAAATCAGATCACTTATCCACAATAGTGAGGCTATCCTTTCCTGGAGATTTTTTTTTTTATCTCTTTCTGTCTTCTGGCTTCTTCTCTTTGAGCAGACACTCACAGCAACCCTCTAATCCTTGTGTGCGGCTCCACCAGACTGCGAGGGAGAGAGAGAAGGAGAGAGGGAGCTACACCATCCACGGGAAGAGAGGGGAGGGGAGGGAGAGCAGCTGAGCCAGAGAGAAGGGGAGTGCTGGTGAGAGAG
This sequence comes from Epinephelus moara, assembly GCF_006386435.1. NCBI lineage: Eukaryota > Metazoa > Chordata > Actinopteri > Perciformes > Serranidae > Epinephelus > Epinephelus moara. The sequence goes on from NC_065528.1 coordinate 23,572,527, forward strand.
ACAGAGCGGGGGGCGGGATGACTGGAGAGCGGCGATGAAACCAGTACACTGGATAAAAAGTGGAGTGGATGGTTGGGTTTTTATAGTGTGGCCTCTTCTGCACTTGTTTCTTTTTTATTAGTCATCAGTTCTCCATTTCCTTTATGCTAATATCTCTTACACCAGAACTCTTCCTGTGGAAAAACCACAAACGAGGCGTTTGCCGGGTTTATTGCTCCTGTCAGCTGATTCACAGGTCACCTGTACGTCCTCAGGCAAAGGTCAGACAAAAGCAGAGGTGGGACCAAGTCATTGTTTTGCAAGTAAGCCCTTGCACTCAAGTGTAAAGACTCTTTCGAGTGACATCCCAAGTCAAGACAGTCAGATTTGGAGTCAAGTCCTAGGTCAAGACTGACAACTCCCAAGTTAAGTCGATCAATTCGTCAATTCAAGAACATAAAATTGTAACAAAATAAGTGATGTAGTTTTACAGTTTGCCTTCAAATATTCATAAAAAACTATATACGCAGCCTCAAGTGTCACGTAAGTTTACATGACCAAAGGTTTAAGACAATATGGCTTGATGAAACTGACTCCTGTGCGCGCACAGCAAGAGAGAAGAAGGAGAGACGCTGTACTGCTGCCGGAGGAGCCGCTGACTTGAGTTCCCTCTGAGCGGTAACTTGCTAAAAGAGTCTGAGAAGTCCGGAACTGTTCATAAAACACTCAAGACGCCACAGTTTATTTCACACTACTGAAGCTGCTCCTCTTTTTGGAACCACTGCAGAGTTGGTAATAATTTCCCTTTCAGCCATGTTTGTTGTTGCCGTGGGTAACAGTATGAAGCCATTGTCAACAAGTCGAAATATAGCCAGTATCATGATATGAATTTTTCACATATTAAAAATTGTACCCGTATTATCATGAACAAGATGATACGGCACATCCCTAGTCCCAAGTCCTAAACTTCAGGTGGCAAACAAGTCATAATGTGTTCTTTACGAAATGTAGTGCCATTTTCAACAAGGAAGTCATAACGTTAGCCCAGCTTAGCCCAATAACTCTGTTAATCGTTCTGTGTGCAGCCTCACACGTTGAACAAAGCTAGAAGTCGTTACTTCTCGGCCTGCACTGTAATTTTTTAATAAATGTAGGTTGACGTGGGAACCCTACAAGATTTTCTGATGTGGAATTGTGGGAGACCCCACACGTAAAAAGCCCTTTCGCAATGGAAAATGTAGTAATTTACCTTAATGTAGCCCACACACTTATGACAATGTGAGATTGGTTACACCTCAAGCTTATATTATCTTGCACGACTCTGCTTATTATATGCACACTATTGTGCACAGAGTGAATACAAAGACACAGATTTAAAAAGATGCACATGAAACCGCGGCTGTAAAAACATGCCGAGATCAGTTAAGACTATTTTGAAGAGCAAAGTAGATCTGACGTAATGACTAGGCATTGTTTATGAAAAATGTACAAGAAAGTAATTTTTAGCATGAATCAATCCCACAAGCTTTTGTTCTCACAGGTATCGACACACAACAAGACACATGCAAATTTTCCTGCAATCATGTGGTGTCTGAATGATCATAAAAATAAGTTTCTGACTGGGAAAATTTACGTGAACGCCCCCTCAAGTCAGAAAAACAACTTGGAGAGTGGACAAAAACTTTTGGTTCACAATTTGCCAAGCTGACGTCATATACGCAGAAACATGCAGGACAAAAGTAAATGTTCGGTTGACGGCAGAGTTGGGACCAAGTCATTGCTTTGCAAGTCACAACTAAGTCTGAAGTCTTTGCATTGAAATCCTGAGCCAAGACTGATAGGTCTTGAGTCCCAAACTTTGAGTTTTGAGTCCTACACAAGTCATCTGGAAGTTGTTGCGTCTCTGTTTGTAATTTTCAACCCGCACGTTTTACAATTGGTTTTTACAATTGTTTTTTTTGTTGACCACACTGTAGTGCACAAACATGATTACCTTTGGTATCTTATTTTTCCAACCGGTGCTCAGTATCATAATGTTAGTTCTTCATGATTCTCTCCTGCAACTTGACTGGATGCTGTCAGATTGGCTCAACTAAAGATCTGTGGAACTTAATGGCGAATTGCTGGGAATGAGCAGTGTTAACGTCAATTAAATTAGGAAGTGAAGGCAAATGAATTTATCTGTGGCACACAGATTAAAGAACATTACTATTTCATCTTTGGGCTCTAGGGAAGGTATCAAGTATTTTCAAGTCAAAAGGCTAAAGTCCATGTACAGTTACTGGTGTCCAAGTTGAGTTGCAAGTCATTTTTGATTTTGTCAAGTCGAGGCGGGAGTCATCAAAGTTGTGACCCCAGTCTGACTCAAGTCCAAATCATCTGACTCAAGTCCACACCTCTGGACAAAAGACTGACAGACTAAACTGATAGCTCCCAGTACATCTTATATAGTAAAGTAGCATTTCAACCAGAGATCTGTACAAATATTTTGTTTGACTCCTGTAGTTTGAATAAAATGCTACTCCTGGTCAGTGCAATTAATGCAAGTAATAAGACAAATTAGAGACAGACAATGAGTACTCATTCAATAAATATGAAACTAAAATAAATACTATTAAAAAATGTTCACAAACTGTCCTCAAGTCTAAATTAAAATCCAGAGTCAAAACTCACAACAGTCCACTTTCCTCTATCCAGTAAAACTTTTACGCTTTGGAAGTCCCTCCACCTTGTTAATGATTGGCTCAAGTATTTTACAGAATCACAGTTAGTCAAATGTCCTATGATATTTTATTGTTCACCTTAGTGTGATTGGTGTCAGCTGATAACATGTCTTTAAAGTTACAGGAGCCATTTTCCTGGTCTGCAAATATTTACATTATTATGTCATATGATAAAACACTGGAAAGTGTTACGCAGTGTTACGCAGTCTTACTTAGTCGAGCCTGCCCAGTTGCCATGGAGCTGTAGATGTTTAACTTTTGGTTAAATTGAATTCTTTCGAGACCTTTAGTTTAAGGTCTGCCCATCCACTTTGGATTAAATGTTTCTATTTATTCGACCTTTTTCAACTTTTTCCATGTCAAGAAGTTAAATTTGCAAATGCTGAATCTGATGTTTAAATTTAGTTTAGTTATAAATTTGAGAAAAAAGTTCATAAAAGACACTTTGCTGGAAAAACAGGAGTGTTTTTTTCCCCCTTAGATTTCATCTTTAGAATTTCGTCAGGGAGAGAATTTGGGAGGAATTTACACGCAACACTTTTTTCATCCTTCAGAAAATCTACTGTTTTCACATTCAGGACTTCAGTACTGGCGAGACAGGCCGATGAAGGCTCGTCTACATGATCTCTATAAATTTTAAAAGCATTGCGGATCATGTTAAAGACTTTTTTCAGGATCACTGGGTTGAAACACAGGATTGAAGTGGTTTTGGGAGTTAGTAAGAATCAGTCTGGATGACACGGATAGAAGAAATATGGTTACAGTCCTGGGAAAAGTTGGGAGAAGTAAATCAGGACCAGGCGAGACAGAACAAGAGTGTCTATTTCTCTAACAGCCACATCATGTAGACTTCAAGCCCTGCGTTCGGCAAAGTAGATTATAAGGACGGTCTCTTGTTAAAATAGCTCCCATATTAATTTCACACATTTGGTTCCTTTTGAGCTCGGATTTTTTATTTACATATTTTTCAGAGAGTTATGAGGAAAATCGTACGTAAATCACAAGTCAGGATTTTCCCACAGAGTGTGTTTTTGACTTATCCAGATGAAATCTGCCGGGCGAGGGGAACACATGCTGGTAGTTAACCTGTGTAGTCTGGGACGGATCCTGTATCTGGTTAAGTCATTCACATCAGCACGGCAGGTCAACAACACTCCCCCTCCTCTCTCAACCCCCGCCGCTAGCCCCTGCAGGTGTTTGTGTGTGTGTGTGTGTGTGTGTGTGAGTGAGTGTGTGTGAGTGGGCACCTCCTGCTTCCTCCCCGAAGGTGACATAGCAGTGGAGAGGTGATAAAAGCTTTGATAAACAGGAGTGCTGATGTGTCAACTCACACACCTTGAGACTCTAAAAGAAAACAACCTGAGAGCTTCGCTGGTATAGTGAGCACAGTGTGTGTGTGTGTGTGTGTGTGTGTGTGTGTGTGTGTGTGTGTGTGTGATATAAGGATGCCCTCATATTCCAGCACTCCCACCGGTGCTTTGTGTTGTGAAACTACTGTTGCTGCATTGCATGCTTGTGCGTTTGTGTGTCAGATAAAATTGCAGCATAACTTTTTTTGGCAAGGACAGTAGATGTACTAAATAATCTCTGGGAAAAGTACAAGAAAAGTTAGCGTGTCGAAGCAAAGCTGCCTCCTTAGGGAAACACCACCCTTAAAGGCTAATTTCAGTTTATCACTACTTGGATCTTACATTTGTAGTTGTGGCCATTATTCCTATTGATTAAAATATCATAGTACCCTCAGAGTAAGCTGCTTAAACTTAGAAACATAACATCATTGCTCAAACTATAGGATAGTAAAAAAGATACAAAGCTAAAATTAGATAAGGTGGACCGGGGGCATTCTACCCCGAAAGAAAATTTTAGTGATCTTAAAATGCAAATGAAACATTTTAGAGCAGTTTCAGATCAGATGCATTTATTTTATATATTAGTGTATATTGCTGCTGGGTAGCTTGTGAATATCCCCCTCATACTTCTGCGCATACTTGTACCTCCCCAGAAATGTTACTACACCTTGCAGCGTCACAGACCTCCTGTATATTTCTGTAAGCTGAAACCATTTCCCTCAGTGGAAACGAAGCTTTTATTTACTTTAAATTCACAGATAAGAAACAATAAATTGTGAAGACAATAAAGCCTCCATAAAATACCTCTTTAAGTCTTCTGTGTGATTTATCCTGGCTTCATATGAGTAGCGGAAATCTCCACTCGTTGCTAGGCTAATTTACACAATGTAAAATGCCATAGGCTTGTGCTAATAACGTTAGCATGTTGTATTTGTGGGGAAAATGTGTCCAGATAAAGACAAGTGTTTGTCTCTGAGTGCTGCGAGTTATAGTGAAGCTGATTTGTGTACTTGTGTTTGAAACTGTCTCAATTAAGCCATGTTTAATGTGTGTTTAATGTGTGTTTTGAATCAACTAAACTTCACAGCACTTCACAGAAACACCACTGCCAACTACTGTTTTGGAGTTGTAACTGCAGAGTGACACAGAGACACCACCACATAGGTATAAATCCCCCGTAATGAGGCATTTAGTGACATTTCAGATGGATTTTCTTTCAGGTTTACGTCAAATAAAATGGTTAACATAATCTGGCTAAACAGTTGACTTGTTTACAACCTATGTTATCATCCAACTGCTTCGTAGGGCGTCTGTGCCATGTCACTATATTCCCAGACCTCAGTGATTGATTTGTGAGTTCATTGTGTAACATTCAGGACTGTGTCTTTAAGTCATGTTGACACTTTATCTGTGAAGTCGTTCTGAATGAATCTTGATGTGTGCCGACATGAATCCATGTCATCCATTGTGCATTCACTTCCACAACCATGGCGCCCACGTCCTCGTCTCTCAACACCTCTTTAGTCTAAACAGCCTTTTTAGCTGTTTACACCAAACAAAAAGAAGTGTGGACAGACACATGAAAAGTACCCTCTCTTCTCACACTCAGCCTCTCTGCATCGACCTCTCCCTCTGTCCTCTGCCCCAATCAGCCACCTCCCTCCCATTTATCTGCATTAGCCAAACTAATGGCAGCCCGGCTACCTGCATCGATCTACATCGGTGGAGTGAGATGTGCTAGAACACGCCTTTATGGCTTGCCCTTTAGGGAGTGCAGCAACAGTCCGACCTATCCTCGCCGATCTATTTGCGACACCCCCCGGCACACCATCAGCCAGGATGGCCCTGAGTAATGACGACTTAATAAATGGTGACACGCCGTTGGCGGTGGAATGAGATGCCCATTGACAAGGAGCTTCCAGAGGCTTTCAGCGCCTGCCGGTAAAAATAGAAGAGGACACGAGACACCCTGCTTATGAGGACACAGCGGATAGGAGAGAGGCGTCAAACAGGTCTGTGTGTGTGTGGCAAGTGTCAATGTGCTGTTACTGATATGATGGTGTATCTTCATCCGGTGGTATGGGAGGCGCTGTTAATGTTCTGTGTATGAACGTGTGTGTCTTAGAGAAAATGATTATGGTAACATGACCCCAGATGTCTGTTTTACAGAGAACATCGGAAACGTCCCACCCTGTACACACACTGCCCTTCGACCTGTCTTCTTCTTTAGCACACGCCGACAAGCCGCCCTAACTGACCCATCGTCCCCAAGGCCATCGCCACCGCAAGCACATAATAATAATTGCTGTTTCGATAAATGACATGCAAAGTTCAAGGTACGAACTGCCATCACTTCCTTCATGCCACGGGAGTTCCTCTTCCTATTCACTTCCTGTTCAACAACCCCTCCTTCTCTGTGTTACGGGAGGTCAAACAACAACTCCTTACTCAGCAAATGACATGTCCAGGAAACACGGAACATGGAGGAAAGACGGGCGGAGGGACAGAGGAAGAACAGTAGCAAGTAGTGCGTGTTATGACACAGCAGCATTTCCATTTGTGTGGCGGTGAAGTGTGAGCCAAGGCCTCAAAGCTGCTTATTTTACAGGCTAAAGGAAAGTGACTACAGTGTGTTTCTGTGTGCACAGGTACGCACATGGTGGGGGGTGAATTCACGATCATATGACACCATAAAAGACGCAGCAACAGATGACAAGTGAGGAAAGTGAAACTGTAAAACGTCAGGACATGGGGGAGTTACACTGGTGACTTTTATTGCCAGAGGGAGGATAAGAGAGGGCACAGGAGTTCAGGAGATACTGAAACTCTGGACTTTTTCATTACACATGTTTGACTGTAAAAAAGAGAAGATCACCTAATGTATCAACAGTTGTGCATGTGTTATGTCACAATTAAAGATTTATCTGAATGTGAAGGCATGTATGTAAACATGATGCAGTCACTTGAGGGAAAAAAAAGCTTTGTTTTTTCTGAATTAACAAGATTGAAATTTACATGTAAAATCAGCGCTTGTTTTTTCAGAAAAACGAGAATTGATTAGTTTATTATCTTGTTAATTCATAAAAATAAGAGCAAGACATTTTTTTCCATAAGGACTTTACAAATAATCCTGAAGTAAAAATCTTGTTAATTCAGAAAAACAAGAGCAGAATTTCCATGAAAATGTTTCTCAGACTTCTGAGATAATAATCTTGCTAATGCAGAAAAACAGAGCAGATTTTATTCTCATGAAAACTTTTCTCAGTATTCTGAAATAATCTAGTTAATTCAGGAAAAAAAATATTTCTATGAAAACTTTTCTTATAATTATGAGATAATTTAATTTAATTTTTTCCTTGAAAACTTTTCTCAAAATTCAATAATTTTGTTAATTTATAAAAAAAAAAGGAGGATTTTTTTTCCATGAAAATTATTTTCAGAATTCTAAAATGATAAACTTGTCAATTCAATTTTTTCCATAAAAAATGAGATAATTATCTCATTAATGCAGAAAAAGAGCTCTTTTTCCCCCCATTTTTTTTTTTTTACATAATTCTGAGATAATTATCTTGTTAATGCAGAGAAATAAAGATTTTTTCACTACAAAAAATTCTTCAGACTACTGATATAATAATATTGTTAAATCATAAAATCAAGAGCAGATTTTTTCTTTCCATGGAAACTTTTCTCATAATTCTGAGATAATAATTAATTAATTCAGAAAAACAAGATAAGTTTAATCATTAAAAACTTTTCTCAGAGTTAGAGGTATGGTTAATTCAGAAAAACATGAGCATTTTTCCCCCATAAAACAACACAATAATGAGAAAATAATCTTATTACTGCAGAAAAAAAGAGCTTTTTTTTTTTTTTAATGAATAAAATAAAAATTGTTTACATGATTCTAACATAATTAATCTTGTTAATTCAGAAAAACAAGACAATGTTTTCCTAGAAAACGTTTTTTTTTCAAAGTTCTGAAAAAATAATCTTGTTAGTTCAGAAAAACAAGTTTTTTTTTTCGTTAATTCAGAAAAACAGGAGAAGTTTTATCAATAAAAACTTTGCTCAGAATTCTGAGATTATATTATTGTTAATTCAGAAAAACAAGAGCAGATTTTTTTTCCCATAAAATCCTTTCTCAGAATTTGGAGATAATAACCTCATTAGCGCAGAAAAACAAAGCAATTTTATTTTTCGATAACGTTTTTACATAATTCTGAGATAATAATCTTCTCTTAATTAAGAAAAATATGAGCAATTTTTTTTTCTTTTCATGAGAACCTTTCCTAAACTTTTCTTTTTCAACTTCTGAAATAATAGCCTTGTCAGAGATTTTTTTTATGTGAAAACTTTTCTCAAAATTCAGATAATAATCTTACTAATTCATAAAAACAGGCGATTTTTTTCCATAAAAACTATTCTCAGAATTCTGAGGTGATAACCTTGGTAACTCTAATAAGAGGAGAATTTGTTTTTCAAGAACACTTTCCTCAAACTTCTAATATAGTTATCTTGGTAATTCCAAAAAATTAATTAATTAATTAATTTCAAGAAAACCTTTGTTCAGACTTGTGAAGTAATAATCTTGTTAATTCAGAAAAAGCAAGAGTTTTCCGTGAAAACTTCTCTAGAAATTCTGACATAATAATCTCCATAATTTAAAAAAAAAGAAGAAAAAAAAACCCAGAAAATTTTCCAAGTGAATGCATTACACTTCTGTCGGCATGGGGAGGGAACAAAAAGAAAAAAAACATCTGTGGAGGCAATCATTACTGTAACTCTGTAAACCTGTCCGTCTCTGTGAGAGCTGTACAATGAGCTATATATCACACTATATGAAGCCTGAAAGTACGTCTCCGTTAGCATGTGAAAGTGTCAACTCGGGGTGTCTGATATTTCCAAAACCCAGACAAAGAGATAATTTTAACAGAGAAGACATCTGGAGCATGATAGAAAGAAGGTCTGGCAGTTATGTGGCTGAAGACTTTGACCTCATTCTTAGTAAAGTCTTTACAATCACAGAAATATAAAATCATCCCCCGACTTCATCATCTGTGCAGACGAGGGCCGACACCTGTTTCTGCTCTCACATGCTCCTTTTGCCCTCTTCAAACAGAGCGGCCGTTTCATTAAAAATCCATTCTAGACCTCATTAACAAAAGTTTCCTCTACACCAGAAGAGCCTCTAAACTTCAGCAGAGGGAAATGGGAGGTTTCCCTCCATTTCATCGCTTCTCAAAAGGTCAAAGGTCGGCCTCCGGGTTTACAATAGGGTCACGCAACCCCATCGTGTGCATGACAGAGCTTGGGTAATCTCTTTTAGCGGGGCCGTCCACCTACACATACATACGGCTCCGTGCGCGCACATCCAGTTTCCGCATCCACTCAAGACAAGTACGGGAATGAGAGGATAAATAAACTAAAGTGGAACCACACTGCACCATGGGAGAGAAAACACGACGGAGCTGTAACATCTGTTGCAATGAGGGAGGGATAAGGGGGAAGTTGTTGGGCGTATTTATTCATTGCTGATACATTTCCATCCATCTTCTGGTGACGGAAGTCTCCCGTGGAGCTTTGCCTCACACAGATGTGTCCGCTCCACTCATGCGATGACGGTGGTACAAGGCAAATCAGGAACCGTTTACAGGAAGCAAGGAAATCTGACTGAGACGCAACACTGATTCATAAAATCTGATCTTTTCCTGCTGACGTTGGCGTGGGGGAGGAGGAGGAGGAGGAGGAGGAGGAGGAGGGGGAGGAGGAGGAGGACGGGGAGTTGTCAGCTCGGCACTTGTGGAGCAACAACATGTCCCGAGCAGAGGTGTAATCTCTTCTTCTGAAGTCAATTATAGCAACATGTATTACATTTAAACAAATAGGCTTGGTAAATTGTAGCAGCTGAGCAACAAGTACGACGATACAAATAAATGACTGAGCGACTTCTAACTCTGAGATGAAAGACTTCTGACTTGTTTGAGTCTAAATGAAGCTCATCATGAGGCCTCGCTGGTGCGGAAAGGACCAATAGAAATCTTAAAGCGAGGGGGGCGTGAACTAATCCAAGACCTGAAGGATTCCTTTAAATCGTATGTATATGTAAATGCAGAACACACAATTTGCAAATGGAGGCTTGTTGGGGGAGGGCTTAAGTCTGGGGCTGGGCTGAGACAACAGTGGAGAGGCTCATTATTCCCTCTGTATGGCTGAATTCAGGGAGCTTATAGGCCTTAGAGAAATCTCCTTTCCCTCACCCTTATATACACCCACAGTGAACGTGAAAAGAGCCTCTGAGAGATCTCTCAAAGAGCATTAGCTTCTCGCTCGCTGAAATTAAAGTGTAACCTAATTGCGCAGTAAGGATTTGTTAAGGTGGGAGAGTAATAATGAGACTAAAAGCATTAGGTTGGGACCTTGTTTTTGCCGTGTCCAGTTGGAAAATGCCAATTTACACTCAGTTTCTCTGAATGCTTTGTTAGAGTCGCCCACACTGAATAAGCAACACATACATTTCTTTGTTCTCCACTTTTAATCTAAAGGTAATTTATAATTACTGAAGTACTGCATCAGTTAATGAGCGGTGGTGAATGGACCGAGCCTTTTACGGTAACAAACATGGCTGATGCAAACTAAAACACTGTTTTGTCAGCCCCCATCTCTCATTGCAACTTGTCATTTATTTTAGAACACCTATATTGACACTGCCACAGCTTTCTGCGTACAAACAAATCAAAGTTCTTCTTGTCTTTGGAACCAACCTGGGGTGTAGTGCTATTTGTTTAAGGGTGCTTTCACTGGTCTTTGGTTCGGTTCAGATGAACTTCTGGTTCGTTTGGGCAGGTATGAACACAAAGACAACCTGACGGAGACCTTCTTGAAGAGGTGGTTTTCGCCCGGTTACAAATGAACTCTGGTGTGGTTCGTTTGTGGTGAGAACGTGTTCCGACCTGGATCCGAACCAACTGCAGTCACATGACACATTGTTTGGGTTAAACATGAGCATGTTACAGTTCTGGAGGATTATTAATGTGCACCTCCTCCTGTACTGCCTTAATATGCACATTCAGCACATCCAATGCATCAAAACATTGTTTTCTAGTTGGAGCCGCGCCTCGTTTTCAAACTGTATGGTTTGACTAAAATGAACAATGACAGCAATATAGTCCACGATGAGCAGCGCTAAAATCAACCTGCGTAGTTGTCCCTCCATTGTGACATTAGAAAGTGTCACATTTATCTTGCAAGTGTACTCTTCTTCAACGTTTGCTTTACTTCCTGGATTTTTCCCGCATGGAAATTCTGACCAATCAAGAGCAGCTTTCTGGCGCAAGGCATTTGATCTGGTCCGCTTGTAAATGTTGCCGTGAGAACACGAACCAACTCTAGGTAATTATACAACTTAGTGACAAAATAAGTCCCTGATTCAGACCAAAGCAAGACAACTCTAGGTCTGAGAGCACCAGTGCGCACCCATGATGAGCACAAACGTGCATGTGAATGGTGGCTCATTTCAAAGGTTGTGTAAGCACTGTACCTACAGTGGCAACTTCACATACATTAGTCAGACTGTATGAATAGTTTCATCATGTGGCAGTCAGCCAAACATCTTGCTAAATAGTATTAGGTGAAATCAAGGACATCGTGGGTCATAAAGACGTGGCGCATAGTTGGAATGATTTCATTTTCTTACATTGTTGAGCAAATGAAGCCGAAACATCCATTCTGAGTAAAAGCTGCAGTGCAGGCAGAGGTCATCAAACTAGAATATGAAAACGAAGCAAAGCAAACTTTTATTTTCTGCAGGCAGTGTGTATGCAGCACATGCCGGCCAAGTTCAACAGGCTCTGTGATGTGTTTCTGCAAAAGCATCACAAATAAAGAAACTGTCAGAAGAGCGATGCATATTTCATCTTTTAAGGTGGAATGTTTTCTTGCATGTTAGTGAACACATGAGATCATTGTCATTTAGCAACTTCAATGGCAATGTGACAACTTCGACCATTCTATTTGTTTTTAATGGCTTTCTTGCATGACACACACTTAAGTGATGATTATCCATCCATCCATCCATCCATCCATCCATCCATCCATTTTCATCCGCCTATCCAGGGCCAGGTCGTGGAGACAGCAGGCCAAGCAAAGCACCCCAGACCTTACTCTCCCTAGCAACGCTTTCCAGCTACTCCTGGGGGGGAGCACCTACCAGTGGGACGTGCCCAGAACACCTCTAAGAGGAGGCATCCTGATCAGATGCCCGAACCACCTCAACTGACCCCTTTCAACGTGAAGCGGCAGCAGCTCTACTCCAAGCTCCCTGTGGATGTCCGAGCTTTACCCTATCTCTAAGGCTGAGCTCAGCCACCTTATGGAGGAAACTCATTTCGGCCGCTTGTATCTGCGATCTCATTCTTTCGGTCACTACATAGAGCTCATGACCATAGGTGAGGGTTGGGACGAAGATGGTCCAGTAAATCGAATGCTTTGCCTTCCGGCTCAGCTCCCTCTTCACCACGATGGTCCAGCGCAGCGCCCACATCACTGCAGACGCTGCGCCAAACCGCCAATCCATCTCCAATCCAATGGAGATGCATAGTGATGATTAGGTATTCAAAAATTAAAAAACTATATATATGAGCTTTCAACCTGATCAAGCAAACTGCAAATATGTTTCCTCACTTGGAGAAAAAAGTGGTGGAGCGTTGTTGTGGTGCGCCACAGCAGCAGAACACACATGAAACTAACTGGCAAATACTGGCGATCTTGGTTAACAGCTGGACTTTAAGACCATAAAGCAATTCATTTTTTTTACACCTGCAGCCTCCTGACAACAGTAACTAAAAATAAAACATCACCAATGTCATATAACATGTGATACTGCATGACTGGCAAAACATAAAACACTAAAAAAGTCAGGTTACCCATCAATGTCGCAGAACAAAACCTGCATTTTAGACAAAAGTGGCAATGTGATCATGTGATGTATATATATATATATATATATATATATATGTTTATGTATGTCGAAATTACACAAGAGTTTAAACTGGAGAAGTATCTGTTGCATGAAAACCAAAAGTACAGACAGTCTAATTGTAATTTTAGAGTAAATAACACCAGAGTTCCTGAAGGCACAGGAAGATATAAAGGGCTGGACAGAAACCAGTGGATCTGCAGCCTCTGTGATGATAATCACGTGGGAGATGAGTATCATATTTTGTTTGAATCTAAGCTTACTGACTTACAGAGAAAGGTGTTTGCCAAGGTGTTATATAAACAGAAGTAATCTGTACACTAGGTGCTTTTTTAAAGAATGTTCTTCTTTTGTTTGAGTCACATTGGTTGTACTTTCGCCACGCCGTGTGCCATTGTTTTGTTATAGTATGTAATGTTTGTACTCCATACCAAGTGACATGGTTGTGAGTCAAATAAATGAAATGAAAAACAGAATGTACCCACTCTATGTCTGCAACTATACTGATTATTTCCAATATAGATTAATGTGCTCGTTATTTTGATGAATTAATCAATCCAGTTTATTGTCATATGACCATACATTCCTGTGCAAGGGCAGTGGTTAGCATTGTCGCCTCACAGCAAGAGTGTTCCCGGTTGGTGGGGGGTTCGAACCTTGGGGTGGTGGAGCCCTTCTGTGTCGAGTTTGCATGTTCTCCCCGTGTCAGTGTGGGTTTTCTCTGGGTGCTCCGGCTTCCTCCCACAGTCCAAAGACATGCAGGTTAATTGGTGACTCTAAATTGTCCGTAGGTGTGAGTGTGAGTGTGAATGGTTGTCTGTCTCTATAGCCCCTTTTACACTGCCAGATTTTCCAGCTAATGTTGGGCCGTTTTGCCAACAAGCTGCAATCGTTTAGACACACAGAGCCGGATTGCAGGTTGATCCGAGGTGCCCAATTTTCCACCTCGTAGGGTAAACATATTGGCGGAACCTTTTTTGGTTTAAAAAGAACGAGGCGGCCTTCCGCCACGGGAGGGGCTGTTGATGACTTGTGGGAGGNTTGTTTTTATACTGCCAATGCTGAAAGAAGACTGATTGGGCTTTCCTGCAAATTTGCACAACTCCTATCTAAAAAGGGCTTTTGTGTCAGCCCTGTGATAGTCTGGTGACCTGTCCAGGGTGTACCCCACCTCTCGCCCAGTGTCAGCTGGGATAGGCTCCAGCCCCCTGCGACCCCTAACAGGAAAAGTGGTTATGGAAAATGAATGAATGAAAATAGTAAAAACTGTTAATTCTTAGTGGTACAACGTTATAAAAAAGGTGTCCAAAATATTTTCCAGATTATTCAACTAATCGTTTGGTCCATGAAATGTCAAAATCATCGCCCATCAAAACAGCCCAAAGCCAAAGTTAACATATTCAAATTGCTTGTTTCTTCAAACCCAAACTTGAAACTCAAAGTTGTTTACATGAAGCTGGAACCAGTGGGTTTTTTTTGTTGCAATTTTTCCCCACTGAAAAATGATTTACATAACTCGTAGGCTGATTACAGTTTCAAGATGAACATCTAAAATGGGACTGAAATGCGTGCGAGACCTGTGGGTTGGAAAAATATGAATGGAAAATGCAACGAGACTAAAAAATGCATCTGAAGTCCCACCAGCCTTTGTAAGCTTACAGTATGCAGTAACAAAATACCAAACAGACCAAACACACATCCCAAGTTTGGAATGCTGTTCCATCGTGTTTCGTACATATCAAGTTAGGTATCAACATCTACACCAACTAACATCCACTGCAACCATAAACAGCTTGTATATCCATGTCTGTGTCACACGATCCGAGAGTCCGACTGCGACGGAATAAGAATAAGACTTGTATATGAATCTTCTGGCTGCTCCATAAATTTCTCCTGTCAGGAGGAAATTCTCTCAGTATTCCTCTCTCTCTCTCTGCGTCTGTATGGCTGACAGGGCAGGAACAGTGACACAGCACTCCGCCCCGCTCTTCTATTAAATATTTACACGCTTGTGAAACATATAAAACTAACCGCCGGCGCTCGCATTACCGCTCCGGCAGAGGAGTCAGATTTAATATGGCTCACATTCGCTTCCAAGAATATGTGTGTTAAATAAGGAGAGGTAGAGAGACAGACAGACAGACAGACAGAAATACAAATGGAGTCCAACTGCATTCATGCTGCTGAACGAGCGTCCCGTGGTCGATTGAGAGCTTCCTTTTGTTTGGTTTCTCTTTTTGAGTCAAGCCTCAGCCTGAAATCCCACATGAGGAAACTAACTGTGCTTGTATCGCTCTGTAAAACATCTCAGTCCATTTTACTGAATACATATCTGACTGCTTTATTGGATTATGTGGAGAAGTTAGCCAAGGGATTCTGGCTGCCCCAGTGTTTCTGCTACCATCATGAGTGCTTTATTTTATTTCTTACACAGACTTATAATTCAAAATGAAGTGACGACAGCCCCTTTTCCCAAGTCACAAAAACCCCACTATCATCTGGCTTTTGTCTTTGATGGAAAAGGTTACAACTGGCATTTATTCCTGGGACAAATGACTTAGCAGTCGTATTTATAGGTATGTATTGGCTTCTGCTCCGATTGACTCCAACCGACAGTAAACATGACAGGCGGTTGGTGTGCAGATTTTTTCCCCTTTAGCCTGCAATGACACGCTAACAAAAATTCCACCCTTGTCCGTCCAAGTATTGCTCTAACATTTATCCAAATTAATCAGCACTAGGGATTAATATTGTTCCGAAAAGCCTGACATTTTGTGTCCCGCAAGCACAGGCACACTATCCTGGGAATCCAAGAAAATTGTTTGTTTTAAGATTACTTCGGGTACAGTCAAAAAGCGTAGGTCATAATTCAGTCATCATTGGGGGTATTAACAATTATTAAGGCAAAAGAACACCATTATATTAACCAACAAGTGATGTGCAGGTTGGCCTACATCCCACAGGACCCAGGTTGGGTGCATTCACGTAAGCTAACTAGAAAATATAACAGGTTAAGGCAGATCCAAAAGTGACAAATCAGCTTTCAGAGTAAGCTATTAATGACTCATTGAAACATAGCATGCAATAGTCCACCTTCCACCTTCTCTTTCTTTCTCTCCGTCACTCTCTGTCTCTCTCAAACACACACAAACGCACTTCTTGGAAAGTGCAGCCGGGCTTGTGCTTAAAGTTAGCGGTTTGCGGTTCTGGTTCAGGCTGTTGATTCACTGAACCTGAAATAGTTGAATTTAGAGACCAAAAAGGAACTAACTGTTGTGCTGCTAAGTTTTGTGTCCCTGTGGACTCGGAGAATTGCATCCACATGGGAGGACGTAAAGGCCTTACGCACATAACTTACAGAGGAACTTGCGTATTTCTGTAGGGATACGTATATTTCAGTATCAGCCTATTTGGTTTACGCCTAGAACATTACTAGATTTTTCCTTTTTGCCATTATTATATAAACCTGAAAAATGGATGTGTAGTCTTAACCACTGTAATCTTTTCAATGGCCTCAGTGCTGCGTTCTACCGTTTACTAACCTGTTTTCCGCTGTGTTTTTGGTGTTTGTCACATACATGTAAAAATCAAAAGAACTAAAAGGCATACTCGTGAGAGCCATGAACACAGCTCTGGTCTGCTAGCAATGGGGAAAGAGTCTATCGCGTATATAGGCACTAATTTTGGTGGAAAATGGATATATGACTCGGCAGGTCCCAGACACACCACGCAGACGATCAGCTGTCCGTGAGCATCTGTAGCTTAGTTTTTGCAGCGTGCTCCACACCATTGGTACTAGTCGGCCTTTGTCGGCTTCTTTTCAGATGATTCAGTATCGGTGTCGGAGATGGTGGAGCCCGTTTGTGAATGACATCACTCTGATTGGCACTGTAGCTCAGTGCATGAGAAGAGAAATGGAAGTGAGGCAAGTAAACAAGCTGCTAAAGCCAAGAGGGCGTAAGATCGAAACAACTTGTAAATTTTTTTTTTATGTCATTGAGCTCTTCTGCAGAACGTGTTATAATTGTTTGTGTTGTTGTTTGCTAGCACTCGGTATATATCATTTGTTCTTCAAACATCAGGTCATGTTGTTAATGAGCTAACTGGCTAACTAGCATCTTGAATCCATCCTGTCAGTCTTCCAGCTTTCCTTTTTCAATAATGAATACAGACTTCCACCGCCTGCCGGTATGGAGAATTATTTCCTTTCAGGCGAGCACAGAATATACATGCTCGTCTCACCATTGGCTCAAGTTTTTGCGGTGTGTTCAGTGCGACTTTTTGGCCGATACACAGGCAACGTGTTGCAACACAACAGTCTGCCTTCATCACCACTAGTTCTTTGATGTCGGCTTGGTGTGTCTGGGCTTTATTGGCTGGAAGCAACAAATTGCTGAACAATCTAATTACTTCTCACAGTGCTGAGCAGCGTGACAAATGACTATTTCATTTCCAGCAATTATACTACAGCTACAAAGTCTCATTTAGTTAAGTTAGTCCTGTTAACTATCACCCTTTAAGATTTATGGATGAATATGAATTATGCAAAAACATGATACCACATCCTCCACATTATCATTAGCTGCTTCCCCTCGCATATGGTGCATAGATGAGTAAGAACAGAGATACTTCACTGCTCTTCTCACTCTGGGACTATTTCTAGGATGAATGGGATATTGGATTTCTACAGTATCACATTTCATTTTTATTTCTGATAGTTCACAGGGACAGGGAGGAGAGGTAGCTGATTTTTCCTCATTTTTAGGAGTGGGAGAAGAAGCACTTGCCAATTTATGGTGTATAACAAAAAAAGTTATGTAAAAAAGTACAATGAATCACTGCTTCCAGGGAGTAATAAGTAAAGTGATAATATTCTTTCTGAAATGATGAATGAGAACAATATATTCTTCGAGAGGCGAGCCCAACGCTGATCACTACCATATGATCCCAGCGAAATCTATCTGAAAGTGAAATTATGTATTTTAGCTTGGTTGGTGAATGTCTCCTTTTAATATAGTAGATGTGTTGTGGCATGTGGGTGACTCAGCCGCAACATATTTCTCCACAGTGATTTGCCCCAGCTGTGTGAACAGGCTAACACTTCCACGCCAAGGGAAAACATTTCTGTGTTTTATCAGGAGAAGAAAACTCGTCGCAGATACGAGGCTCGACTGGCACCGAACTTCATCACCTCGCATTACTTAACCCTGTTTTTCCTCCAGATTAAAGACCTGACTCCCAAACAGTTACGGCCCCATTTTTTAACAGCGTAATTATCTTCTTTTATTTATTGTCCCAACCCTCACCCGAAGCCATTAACACAATATTATCAGTTCAGCTTTATCAGGGCTCATAATGCAACCTTGGGGAACTTCAGGCAACCTTTGTGCCCCGGTCGCTCTGGGGGAAGTGGTTCATGTCTATCGCCTTTTACTTTTTATGAGACCCCGTGTCAAGTAACCCTGAGAACAAAACTGTCATGTATTCTCTATTCATTACTCTACACAGACAAAGTCCTCATATGCTGCTAGCTTTACAGCATTCATATAGGGCCCTGGGTGAATACAAACCATCTGTATAAACACAGACTTCTGACAGGCCGGTATGGTGAGCGATGAGTCCCACCTGTACAAAAGCACAATACCTCAGAAGAAGTCTCCTTCTGAAGTGGTTATATACCTTTTTTTTTTATTATACAAGTCACACAAGCTCACGCAGGCTCTCACTGTATACCTGGGAGAGGTCGTTCCTCATAAGAGTAATGATTCAAATGACTCACTCCAATTCGACAAGGGATAATTGAAGGACATCCTGCCATGTTAATGAATGATATATCCTGCCATCTCCTCTCTCTCTAGTGCAATCACCCACTCACAAATTGATGCTTCACATTCGCTGTCCCTTCGACACCTTGTAAATCAAGTATAATTGACAGACAGAAGTGATGAAATGCAAAGCGGTGCAACTAAATGACTCCATCAAAGCAGCTCCATTAAAACCTCCTAGGTGACCAATTATCTTTCACACTTGCTTGGAAAATAACATGCGGGCGGATACTAAACAGCAAACTTTTGCTGTGCACTGTGTCCAAGTTCAATGTAGATTTAAGTGCTGTTCGGTAAAAAAGAGATAATTACATAGCTAACGATTTTTTGGTCATTCATGAGGTGCAAATGTCTGAAGCCCAGATCGGAAGATTTGTGAGAAGACGAGTTCAAACTTGCAACTGTTGTCTGCAACGTTCTGAAACCTGCCAATTTAGACTCGACGAGACAATGTATCGTCTTCATAGCAACAACTCTCTGTATTGCCGGTCTAAATTTCAGCTTTTCAGGCTTATTTTGTAGCTGGATATAATTTATAGCATCCTAAAATATGAATGAGGATAGTGAGAGTGGCATACTTGCTAAAGTTGCATTTCTAGTAGTGATGAAACAAATGAGCTGAACGTAATATGACACAACAATCTAAATAACCAGCACCAATTAATTAGTCAGTGCTGGTTTGTACACTTTTCTTCTATTTGAGGAATTTTTAAGAGCTTGCGTCAAACATGCTGGTTATTCAAACAAATTGGTGGTGATCCCCTCTTCACTCTGTCCAAAATCGAAACCAGCCTCTGGCGACTTGACAAGCTGTGTCGAAGGTGACGCCAGCAGCTGGCTTGAGTTGAGCTGAGATGGACCAGTTCACACAGCAGCAGCTTTTTCCTGCAACATTGTCTCGTTGCACATCTTTGGGCTGAACTGGGCTTCAGTCTGAAAGCTCAGAAACTCAACGGTGAAATTCATCTGCACGTGAAATTCGTGGTTCTACAAGCATCGTGTTATAGGGCTATATCAGCTTATTAAGTTGGCAAGCTAACACATTAGCAATTTTTTATATTCTCTGAACTTAATGAGTCGTAAGACATCATAAACTCTCTTAAAAGGAGTATATGTTAACTGTATGCTCACTTGGGCTCTGTTAAATTTAACAGTATGTTGTGTGCAAACTGTCATACAGGAATCAATAGTCAATTATGGAAAAAGTTTGATTCGAAAATAAAAATCAGATATTTTAGTACTCTCCTCATCATCTCATCATATATAAAAGAATCCTCAGTGGCATTGTGTTGGAGAAATTGTGGAAAAATTGTGGAAAAATTGAGGATCAAACGCATATTTCTTGGGACTGCCCAATAATTTAAGGGTTCTGTGGAAGCGTTGGGAAAAAGAAGACAAAATTTTGGAGGTAGATGTCCCGCCAGACCCATTAATATTTTTGCACGGAGTTATACCTTTAGATAGTATAGTATCAGAGGTATTTAGCTACTAAGGATACTCTTACTGATTGCCAAGAAAATCATAATGGTGAACTAGGAAGACGCAAAACCACCAACTATAATCCAGTGGATGCAGAAACTCAAAATGGTTTACACGGTGGAACGAATGATTATTTTTGCTTTACTCCTGTTTAGTTTGTTTTTAAATATAAAATTTTTAAAAGGTCCTACGTCAGGGAATGTTCTGTTATCTGAAAAAAATAAACGCTAAATAAAAAGTTCCAAAATAAAAATTAATGAATAAATAAATTAACAGTATGTTAGCAGAGCGCAAGGCAAGCTAATCTCGAACAAACCTAGGGAAAAAGGGAAAAAGAGCATGTTTGAGATGGCTGTCAGAGATTCCCAATCACTCTAGGAAAGACAAGTAGCATACCATTAGCTAACTGCTACCATTAGAAAATGCTGGTTCTGGTTTAGAGCCAGAAGTCATTCCCATATTTCAGACAAGATGTCATGGGGCAAGGAATAAAGTGGACTGAAATGTAAAAGAAGCCATCCACGCCAAGTTGCTCGCTAAGTATCAGTTAGAAAGCTTGGTAGCTGCTCATTAGCATGCTTGTTAGCTTGACCGCTAATGGGGCAGCAAATTCAAATAGTTCAAAAGGCAAACCATTTCTCTGAGAAGGAGCAGTTTATATTCAACATAGGAGGGTTAAATAAAAGTAAACGATGCTACACAACTTGTAAACAAAGTTCAGCCCTGTCAAGATAGCTTGCTATTGGTCTTACGTTTGCCACAACCAGTGAACTCTTCTGGTGTCACCAGGCCTTACAACTATCCACTGGGCTGTAGTTGTGCACTGAAGAACAACTGCAGCAGTTTCATTTCCTCTAATCCCATTGAGAATTCTCTTAAGGGATTCACCAGCATCTGTCAGGATTCATCTTTTCCCAAGGGGGAAAAAGTTGGACTTTAAACTACTCATCTCATCATCATCCACACACTTCAGTCCTTTAAGATGTAAAGGAATCCCTTCCTTCAACTGCTTTCTGTGACAGCCTGCAGACCGAGAGTCGTTCTGTTCCCCGGCTCAACTTGGACTATTAAACCACTGGACAGATGGATTCAAAGCACTGTCCACAGGATGATTAGGTTTCATGATGGCAAATGAAACACCCCATTACTCTTTACTGTCTTATAATAAATGTCTTCAAAGAATGTCATGAGTTAGAGACAAAAAGACCAGTGTCCAGAGATGGAGGAGAAATGACCATGACGCTGACTTTTGAGGACTCTTCTTTTGACCAGAGAAAATAGAGAGGATGAGAGGAAGAGGAGGAAATGAATATAAATGTCAGTGTTTTGTGTCTGTACAACAAGCCTTGTTAAAATAAATAAGTCAGTGTGTCATTTGTATGCTGTGTTCGACCGGCAGAACACACTCCATCTGGGGCCTGAGAGAAAATATCTGGAGCTTAAGCATAAAGATTCAAGAGCCTTGCATCTGGCAGTTTAATAGACAAGATAGAAACACAATCAATTTACAGGACAAATATTGAGCGGTGGTTTGTTCCACCACTCAACGGCACAAATGGGGACTTTCTTTTCCCTGTTAACATGCTGACAAAGCAGCGGCAACCGATACCCATCTAATGGAGTAATCCCGATTCGTGTCCAAAACACAACACGCAGCGAACAATGCAACACGGGGCAGTCTGTTTGGACAGTTCCCCGGAAATTCTGTTATCAGTGCACGTCCAGAAATAAATGCGGGGAGGGTGGACAGTGGGTGGACGCCAGCGGAGGGTTTGTGGGAGGGGCGGGGACTTGCTGGAAAAGTCAACTGGATGGTGGCCCCCAGCTGAGGCTGTCTGGCAAAGGATCAGTCTCATTCCTCTTCAGGCGGAGGCTCCTTTTCTCTGACCCGTCAGTCCTGACATCTCAGAGAACTGACGCAAGAAATGCAGCTACAAAAACAGCCTCTGGTCCTGCTGGTGAGAACTGGGCAAAGCTCGCTACCACATCATGCAATGACATACAGGCCCGCTGTACTCCAGCCATCTTGCATTTCAATAGGGAGAGCCAACAAGATAGTGTAAATTAGTGCTGGGTGTGGGGGCTGTGTGTGTGTGTGTGTGTGTGTGTGGTGGGGTGTTGGTTGATGATAAAAAGAAAAGATGATACCGATGTATTAAGTGTCTCAAACAGCTGTATTGCATATGTTCTGGCATTGTCTCACGCCTTTGAACTAAAGTCTTTGTGATGACTGTAAAATAAGATGTAGAGGACTGACAGCGGAAGAAACCACATCAGTCACCTGAGCGCTGAATGGTGCATAATGGTGCACTGTTCAAATTAGCACAGCTTTTTCTTTCAGCCACAGTGAACTTTTAAAAAAAAATGCCCTGAAGCCTGAAGTGCATTCAGAGCTTTGTATCCATGCTCATCTTGTTGATAAAGGTGCCTTTGGGCATTTTTTTTTTCCACACGTCTGCTTTCAAAGAGGCTGCTCTCATGCACTGTTGGTACATATACCTACAGAAAGTACTGCATCAAAATTCGTATATCTTACGCAATCATGAGCCAGTAATGTGTGTATAACCCATGTATCTGGGGAGGTTACGATCACATGATCCTCGCGCCTGGCAGAGCTTACTCTGGGCACAGACAGAGCAGCAGAGGGCCAAGTACAGTGAAAGCGAAACCTGAAAGGGTACTTTATCGATTTTCAACCAGCTTTGTATCATATCCTAGCGGGCAGTATGTGTAAATGAACTGTGGTAAACTTCCCTCCGTCAAACCAGTGACTAGATATTCCCTGCCCTGCTGGCTCTTGGGCTGTTGCAAACTACAGGCTGTACTTCCACATTTTCATGGATACAAAGAGTATAGAAGTGGATCGAGAGACAGACCCCAAAACTCAGACCAAACCTCAATCAAATGGGAAAACTAGGCAGTACTGATCAATATAAACCAAGATTATGTTACAACACTGCCTATTCCTCACTTAAATTGCTCACAGTAATACAAGACTGTTACTTAATAGCTGGCTGCCATTGTGTCCAAAGGACGAGTTCACATTATGTCAGCTACCAGCAGGAGCGTTTATTGGTCCAGTGCAGTGCAATGCATTCTATTAGTTGTAGGTTTTCTACCTTTTGGGCAAAAGGGAATGCCACAGCCTAGCTTTATAAAAAAAAAAAAAAAAAACAATTTCAACTGAAAACGGTAAACTTTAGTTGCATTTTGGCTAATCATTTACACAACAGTGGCGTTTTGGGTGCCTGAAAACACAACGTTTTGAAAATGGATTCC
Source organism: Epinephelus moara (assembly GCF_006386435.1). Taxonomy (NCBI): domain Eukaryota; kingdom Metazoa; phylum Chordata; class Actinopteri; order Perciformes; family Serranidae; genus Epinephelus; species Epinephelus moara. The sequence continues at coordinate 23,596,135 of NC_065528.1, forward strand.
AGAGTGCAATTTTTTGGAAACAGCACCGTCTCCGTTGTCATGTAAACTTGCAATATGCAGTCCCTCTGAAAACCGAGACTTTTTGCACATGCGCATTACGCTTCCCGTCATTAGGCATGTGCGAGAAAGTCGACCATCACAACAACAATGGCGGACTCCCGAGCTCTGCTTGTGCTGCTCACCCTATTGAATTTATCAACGCTTCCCCATCGTAGTGTAGATTTACTGTAGCAACTCTACCTCGTCGTCCGTCCAGACAAACGTTCATGCGGTTGCCATTTTGTTTGTTTATACATCGCCGCTCTGTAGAAGGAAGCGTAAGTGTCACACCAGCAACTACTGGCCTGGTATGTATGCTGCAGCATTTTTGATCATTTTTGCGGATCTGTGTGCACGGCGATTGTTATCGAAACATTGTCATCTAAACGCGGAACTTTTTTCAAAATGAAAATGAGAAACGATTCTGTTTTCAGTGGATCGTTTTCGTGTAAACATGGCCTTAGAGATAGGGTAAGGAGCTCGGGCATCTGATCAGGATGCCTCCTGGGTGCTTCTGGTTGGCACCTCACACTGGTGTGAGGCCCTGGGGCTGATACAGAACACGCTGGAGGGATTATGTATTTTGTCTGGTCTACAAACGTCTCAGGGTCCCCCAGGAGGAGCTGGAAAGCGTTGCTGGGGAGAAGGGGCGTCTGATATATTTTGCTCAGCCTGCTGCCCCCACGATCCGGCTTAGGATAAGCATCAGAGAACGGACGGATGCATAAATTGTTGGTGTTGCCTATCATTTTCAACCCAAAGATTTTTCATCCCGCTAATCAAACACAACAAAGTGCTGCTGAGGAAAAAAGAAAAACTTGTGAAGAGTTCTGCCTGTGCTGCATCAACACCCTACCATCAGCCACCACCACACATAGAAAGTATTTCTGTCGGAGACACTGGCTTTACGGGAGTAAAGAAGGAATTAGTCCATGAAAGGCGGCAGGTTGAGGTGGTGTATGGTTTACAAGACACAGGACTTTCCCCAGTAGAACTGTGTAAAAACCAAGCGAACTCTGAGTCACCTTAAGGTACGTCATTACCATGTTTTTTTTTCCGAAACCTAACCTATGTCACTTCCCTTGCCTAAACCCAAAGACGCTTAACTATGTTTCTTTTCCAAAACCCACCAAAAGTAACTTCACATGAAGTTTGGAATTTTACATCAGGATGTATCGTCATTCGTGGGGAGCTAATTCGTAGATATTATACCATCTGTTGTATGAGGACACATTGTTTCAAATGAAGCATAGAAAAAGTTCTCTTTCTATACTTGTGCATAAAGGCAGCCACTGTTTTCTCTGATAACATCACATATTTCAAGGCTGGTGGCACAGTGGTTCACCAGTCACCTCAGGCACAGAAACTCATCACATCCTGTTTTCCCTGTGCCAGCGAGGTCGGACAATAGCGGCGCATCTCGTCCCTGTGTTTGTCTTGGGGGCGGATTCTTGTTGGATGATAGATGAAGCAGTGTCCTCCTGTTTCCCTCTGATGTTTGGGCTCTGGATTATCCCTCAGCTCAGTGTGGTTGTTTTTGGTGGATTCGGCTCTAATCTCATGTGCTTCTGTCACACTGCGATGAAAGACGGCCTGTTGGTATTGGCTCGGCGCTGAAGCTGACTCACAGGCACAGGTGCACCATGAGAGAGGTCACACCATGAGCTAAGCCTTACAGTGCATTTTCATCTCCACTAATATTCACAAGAAATACAAACAACCCAAAACTAAATGGTGCTCATCCAGGCAACATTCACAGGGATTTCTATTGACGAACACCTCATTCACCCTCGAGCAGTAAACACATACTAGTTTGAACTTGTGAAACCTGATTTTGGAGTGACTAACCTGACAATTTACAGAATTTTTCTCCCCTAATCCTTTAAAAAGGGTGGAGTTTTTTTTAGAACAACCACTCACTGTGTTCTTTGTTGCAGGATTTTGCAAACCTGACAAGTTTAGCCTGCCATGCTAAGCTATTTGTGATTAACATGTCTTCATCTTCTGTATGCGGGATTACCTTAAAACAACAGTTGTCAGGGCAAAAATGTAGGCAAAACCTACATCACAAAACAAGACGTGCCTACCTTTTGAATCATCTATTATTATCTACACCAACACTGTATGATCATACTGTATACACTCTGCAGCAAGAACATGTCTGCTAACACCTGAATACCACAGGTGTGTTTGAGCGACTCTGAGAGTCAGCATTATTTAGTCTTTTCTTACATCGAGCCATTTATTAATGAGAATTATTTGATTCATATAACATTTAATTTTGGCTGAAGGCCGACATGCTTGTGCAAATGAAGTCTAAAAAGCATAAAGAGTCTGTAGCTCTGCAGTAATCTTTTTTTTTTTTTTTTAATCAGTGCCCATGGGGCTGTTATTGTTTTTTTGTTTGGATGTGCTAATTAATGTTTTCTTGCCAGTATCTTTTTTTCCTGTTAAAATTATTGAGATTGGCAGCTGGTTGATTATATAAATAATCTTGTTGTACTAGCAAACAAAACCCCAGCGGACTAGGTGGGTTTCACAACCTGCTGCTGCACAGTGTGAAGCCTCTAATCCTGCCAGACAACTCCTATATTTTACGCTTGGCCTCAGAAAAACATGTTTTGATTACAGTCATTGGACATCATCCCTCAGAACATACATTAATTCAGGGTGGGGGAGTCCTCCTCTTTGGCCCTCTACCTGCTGGGGTGTGATGGGTAAACAGTGGCTCTGATAGTGGTTGGTGGTCTACAGCGTTCAGTGGTTTACTAGGGATTGGCTCCTCTGGGGAGCAGTCCTGAAGAGGAGGGGATTACCTCAATCCTCTCTCCCTGCTTCACCCCTTCCAACTCGACACTTCAAATTCAAACAAAGGCTCGGGGACTGTGGGCCTCAGGCCCCTGGCGGGCTGCTAATCCCATTCCAGCTGGACAACAATCTGTCTGGCCGGTGGCCCCTGCGGGGCTGTAAGCCCCCAGTAAGAGGCTTGGAGGAGAAGTCAGACAGCTCATCAAGGATGAGGACTTAATTAGCCTTGCAAAGTCAACCTGGCTAATTGAAAAGATTCAACCTGAGTGCCGCCACAGGAGCAGAAGAGAGCATTTTTTACGTTTTTTCGGCATTGTGCAAGGTGTTCTGTTGCCAGGCACAGAAAAATGCCAGGGATGAGGTACCCCTGCTGCTTCAGAGTTGGCAACGTGAAAAAGGGCCTGCTTGTAAGGTTAATTGGGCTGGACACGGTGCCAAGATAAAGTATGGGGGAACATGTCTTGAAGTGTTTTGGTGGATCTGAGCTTAATCTTTCATGACGGGCTTTATCGGCGGGGTCAGGAGTGGAGGTCTGGGAGTGATTCTACATGCTGGTTTTATTGGATGCCTCCAAGTTTAAAAAAACAAGACAGACGGGTGTGTGTGTGTTAGTTTGTGACTTTATTCACATGTGCGTCCGTGTCTATGTGCAAGTATGTTTGTCAGCACATGGGTGCATGTGTGTGCCAATAAACCCTCAAGTGTGCTTTAGGTGAGACGGATCACTCTGGTGGAGTTTGTGTACCCAGGTTGAGCTGATGTCAAAACTCAGTCAGCACTCAACGGGCAGACAAAGCACACACACCTCGCCGAAATAAAACAGAAACTCTCTTGACCCCCCTCCATCTCCCCGCTCTCCATCAACACTCTGTTTAAGCATGCCATCGCCGCTCTGGCATAATGTGTTTAGAAATGTTGCACTCCCTCAACCTCTCCGACTCCGTAATGCATTTCGCTACACGACCCCCATCTCTCTTATCCGTGTGTTTGAATACGCCACTTCTCCCCAAACACGGTGTGTTTAAAGAATGCCACACTCTACCTCTCAAGCTCAATCACTGTAACGTGTTTGAGAGCGCAGGCTACCTCTCTCTTTGTGTCATTTGTTTGACGATGCTAGCCTTTCCGACGCCACTTACACCTAATGTGTTTGAGCATTCAGAGAATCACATAAACCCCTTTCACACACACACACAGAAAACATTTTCACTACGAGCACACTACTGATGAAGCTGAATGCAGAGAAAATGGCTTTAATTCATGAAGCGAGGCAGCAATTGTGCTAAAACATTATGATAAGATATAAAGATTCAAAGGCTGGGATAAAATGCATCGAAAATAAATAAATAATATTTTAAGGACATTCAACCCTGTGGAATTTGTATCTATGAGGCTGATGTATAATGGATTTTTCATTACTTTATACTGTTAGCAGTGTGAACTGGCTCTATGGACGACAATGCTGGTCTATCAACTGCTAAACCACTTTGGTCCAGACTGAAACATCAACATACTTAATGGATCACTGTGCAGTTTTGTACAGACATTCATGGCTGCCAGAAAATGAACATTACTAACTTTAGCGATGCCCCCGGACTTTTCCTCTAGCGCCACCATGAGGTCAACATGTGACATTCCCAAATTCGTCAGCTGCACTTTGCGTTTACTGTTGTTTGAGTTAGCAAACATTAGCATGCTAACACCCAGAGCTAATAGGGTGAACATGGTAAACATTATACACTTGTTAGCATTGTCATCGTGAGGACATTGCTAGCATTAGCATTTAGCACAAACTATTTTTTCTCATGGTGTGACTACCTACAATGTCAATGCAAAGACAGGAATGGACATGAGATGTTTTAACTTGAGCAGAAACTTTAAGTGACGATGTGTGCGAGCGTTGAGGTTCTGCTGATGTCACTGATTTTCAGAAAATGGACGTCAAACTTATTGTCACCATCCGTGGACACAAAACATCAGTACAGAGACAAAGCAAAAAATAAGATGGCTTACGGAAAAGTGAGCCAAGCCACAGGATGACAGTTTTGGAAATACGTATTTGTTGCTTTTGTAAGCGATTTTGTTGAGTTGTCTATAAGTAATTTAAACTGGGCTTTCACTGTGGAGACAAAAAATGAATGGAATGAAGCATCTTGGTTCACACTGGTTCAGACTAATACCGTGAAACTTCAATTAAAAGCCTAGTCCCTTTTACTAGTTCAGTGTGGCTACACAAAGGCCTGTCTCAATTAGACGCCTGGTCTGGTTGTCAAGCAGTTCATTTTTTTAACAGAAGTTCTTCAGATGTATAAAACCAGCTGTAATCCTCGAGTGCCGTAACTCACTCTCTCTCTGATGCGCTGTCTGCCAAAGATAGATCAAATGAATGATTCATAATTGATATATTATGTGAAGCCTAATTTTTAAACAAGTAATATTCATACTGGTTAAAGTGAACAATTTGATCATATTTCCCATCTTTGCTGATCAACAGTTTTTTTGTGAATGGAATAAAAGGCCTGTCCCAAATATAGGCCTGCTGATTTCAGTGATTTAAGCAAATAATAGCCCGGGCTACTAATTGAAGTTTTACAGTAGCTCACACTTGATTCCAATTATCGGTTGCAGTTTATAACAAACCAAGTTAGCACTAACGATAGTGTTCGCTGCCTGACTTTACTTAGCACAGCTGCTGGCACAGCAGTTGAGCATGAATATACTTGGGTTATGAAATACTCCAAAAAACACTCCAGTGTTGGTGTTTAGTCTGAACACAGCTTTAGTCTTGTTATGTCAGTTTCATTACATGACGACACATTCTCACTCCCGATTCATCAAATACCAACACTTGATCAGTGGTACTACATGTCAAACTACTGCTGTGTCTCAAATCGCGTACTTCTGTACGTTCACACTGAGAAGTGCGTTCACAATGAGAAGTATGGAAAAATGCAGTGCACTATGAGGACCGGGATGGTGCACTCAAAACGGTCAAGAAGTTGAGTGTGGAACTATGGACACTTCTCGCCCTCAATGGTCGCCATCTTGGCTACGTAGCAGAAGGGGAGGGACCACTTTTCAAACTGGAAATAGCGGCTGAGGACTGTGCGACCGTGGACGTCACTGCATTGTATAAATACATGTGTTTTTTGCACTAAGCACCACTATACTGTTGTCAGATATAAGCCAGCAGTATGTTTACTGGGTTAATTTAGCAGTCTGTAATGATTTGGCACCGCGAACGATAACGCGAATGCTAATGCTAGTTTGCTAACAAGCTAATTTGCGGTCGTCATTTCCGGTGAGTGCACAACAGCCGTGTTTGGTTTGAGACAACACCACCCTGTTGAAATTTGCGCACCACGTCAATAAGTACATAGCGCACATAGTATACTACATAGAAGTGTACTAAGGGAAGTATGTGATTTGAGACACACCATAAGACTCTCTAGGTACCCCTCACTTATCAGTCTTGGACAGTAAGGGACGTCGCGTCAATATACGCTGTATCTTTTCAAAATTAAACTTGTTTTTATGGGAAATATACAATTTCTGCTCGTTAAATGTATGTAATCTCTTTTTCAAGGTAAAAAGGTTTAGTTTACTTTGTTAGGTTTAGGCAACAAAAGTTAGATTTGGAAAAAAACCCATAATGGTTTGCCTTAAAATAAAAGCTTTCATTAATAACATAATGTAACATCACCTGACATATGTCACAAGCATAGTATGCTACAAATACTTGCACCTTACATTGTTCTTCAAAAGTCCAGAATATGTATGTTTGTTTTAAATGAAACATTTTAATGTCTGTTTATCGGAAATGGTTTCGTATAATGCAAACCATGACGCCTGTAATTAAGTTACAGTACACAATATTACACTGCATTCGAGCGACATAGAAATGTCAGAACTACTCACAGCTGCAAAAAAGCTCACATTAACCACTGAAGCAATGCACACAATGTTTTTATAGTATACATATTATTTCAGTGTTGATGGCTTGAAATACAACATGGGAGATTCCAGTGATCAACGCACCTTAAATCAGACGAGGAGAAACTAATTAGTAGGTTGGGTTTTTCTGTCACAACATTTTTCCGCTTTGTCAAGTCAAATGTATCTTTCATTTAATCCCCCTCTGTCTCTGCCTGTCCGTCTCCCCTAAAATCCTCACTTTGATCCACATCTTTCCTTCCTCCGGGCCACCTCAAAGTAAACCCAGCGCTGACCCCGAGCTGCAGAAACCGATCACCCACAGCTATGATGCTAATGGTCTTCATGGGGTGACGATACTGCGCACAATGTGGTCATAAGGGATTAGCGCAGCTCTCTGCACATGGACCCATCACTCATGGGTGAGGACAGCTGAGAGTGGAGGGGCAGATTCAACTGAAAATGATTTAACAACTTCAGAGCTGCTTTGAATTCCTAGTCTCTCTTTGCTGTACCATGGCTGCCATATTTAACAAAAAAAAAAAAGAGGAAACAGGAGGATTAGCTTCGTTTTTTTGTGCCTTTTTTTCATAATGTATCCAAAGAATTAGAGCATATCCCATTTGCATGTGCAAATACTCTGTTGGCACACAGTTTGTTATCATCACAGTAATCTCTTGTCTGTTTAATATCAAATGCAATGCTTCTGGAATCAGCTGAAATAACACCGCTGGTGTTTCAAGCAATTAACCTTTTCCACCGTGCAAATGGCTCGGGGGGGAGAAAGAGGAACTCAAGTGGGAATGAATGTCTGCCTGTGCGCTTCATCCACTCTGGGAGAATACATGGCACGTTTCAGGGAGGCCCCAGCTTAGTCGGGCAAGAACCTCGCAGAGTGTGTGTGTGTGTGTGTGTGTGTGTGTGTGTGTGTGTATGTGTGGGTGTGTGTTGAAGGGTGGGAGACAAATGCAAAAGAAATCAGTGTGGTCTCCAAAGCACCGTTTGGAGTGAATATAATGGGGGAAGGGGAGCGATGTGTGGATGGTGGTGGGGGAGAAAAGGGAGGTAAGACATTAATAAAAAACAAATCAGTCAGGCTTGACATAAACACCCCTTTGTTCTTTGATGTGATGGCAGCAGCCACACAGTCGGCAACATGATACATCATGCACAGGACCGCTCACCCCCCCCCCCAAAGACCACGTATACTCATGTTCTCTCTGGCTCCGCGTCTTACACACACACATACATGCACACACTATGAGGCTTAATATCCCCTCAACCTCTATCCCCTACCTGGGAGCCTAATATCCAGGGCTTGATAATGGAGCGCTGTGTCTGATTCGTGTCTGCAGGAAGGAGCCATGAAATTACCTTCCTATGCATCGAGGGCTATAGCATAAAGCCGCACCTCAATCACCAAGAGAATAAGGCCTATTGTTACAAGCCAGAGCTTTTACGAAAGTAAGCGATCCTACTTAGAAAAGGAAAGAAAAAAGAGAAAGATGATAAGACTTGATATCTCTGAATAGTACGACTGTCGCCCGGAGTCAGAGCTTTACAGAAATCCAGGTCAAGCCCCCTCTGTGTCTTTGAGATCTCGGAAGAAACTCTTGAGTGTGTGATTATATATTAACCCCCAAGTGCAGGAGAAGCTCTGTCTTCATGTTCAGAGATGTTTAAAGGAGGGTAGGTTTTCAATTGGTTTCAGTTGGGGTTATCTTGCTTTTGTCCTTTGGAAGCTGCAGTTGAAGTTGCGTTGAGGCTATGAAACTTGGCAGCCATTATCCTCCTTTCAAATGGTATAATGGCATGTTGCACTGAAACAGTGGCGTTCAATGACCCTGAGCACCACAGGTAAAAAAGGGTCACAGTTTCCTTTTTGCTTGAGAGATCCCTAATGGCCTGAGGTCAGCAAGTCATGTTTGTCCTGCCTGGAGTGAATAACAATAGAGGAGGGTGGTGATGGACAGAGGCAGGCAGGTAGACAGATAATTAGATGGATGAGCAGACACGGGGCTGAATCTTATCAGCGAGGAACAACAGGGAAGCAGACAATAGTGGATCGCCATGTCCTAGTCTCTTTGTTGGACCCACAGAGGCACATGCTCATTAAAAAGTTTTGTCCTACATTCACACTGTGACAAAACAGCAAACTGAATCTGATGCTGGAAAGCAAAGCAAATATGTTTAATGAGTGCAAAATTAGCTTCGGATTGTTTTAGACGGGTCTCGTTGGAATCAGTGTTTGAGTTTACCAACGTCAGAAACTGCCTCAGTTGTAGACATTTCCTCACCCTGCTCTCCATGTGGCTGAAGAAATGCTGTTTTTCTTTTACATACAAATAATACAGAATATGCACTAAACAAAAACAGAATTGTTTAAAGGAGCAGTGTGTAGGATTTCATGGCATCGAGCAGTGAAGATCGCAGATTACAACCAGCTGAAACTTCTCCCATGTGCCAGGTATGAAGTCCTGGTTAGAATTTCTTCAATGCTCATTGTTTGGGAGGTTTTTACCAAGAGCCGAATTATCAGCAGAGGTCTCTTCCTCTCCAAAACAAACAGACCCAGTGATTTAAACCAGTAAAACACTGAATAAAGTGTTTTTCCATTGCTGTTCAGCACATTGCAGAGGGGCTGCTAACTACGGTGGCTGACACAAAAACACAAATGGCCCTAGTTAGAGCCTGCGTTTGGTTCGTCTATTGTGAGCTACTATAGAGACATAGCAGCGCAACATGGCGGACTCTGTGTACGAGGACCCGCTCCCTATGTAGATATAAACAGCTCATTCTAAGGTAACAAAAGACGACGATTCTTAAGCCCTGTTTCCACCGAGCAGTACGGTACGGTACAGTTCGGTTCGGTACACTTTTTTTCCATTTCCACTGTGAGAAGTTGTGGATGGTACCAATGGAACCGTTCTGTACCGTCCCCATTTTTGGTCCCCCCTCTGTTGGGGTACCTAGCACACAGATCTGGTACTGAAAGGTGGAGCTGTGAACACTGCAGTCTGATTGGTCAATAGAGGACGGTCACTCTGCTCAGGGCTGAGTTGTGGCTGGTTTTGAGGCTCATGTAACCACTGTTCATACTGTGGAGAGTTTGGTAAACTGTATCTATAAAATGAAAGGATGTTTTGCTGCCTTAATGACTTAATGCACTGGGCCGACTGCCGGCGACTTTTAAGGTGGAACGTTTACTTGTAAGTTACTAAATGCATGAGTTGACAACGTGAATCCATCAACACACCTTAAATTTCACTGTGATAACTATTACAATCACTTTAGAGTGGATCTTTAAGCATTAATATATATTTATTTCGATTGGACTATCCTCACTTGGAGAAAAAAAAAGCGTCGTAGAGCGTTGTTCCTGTGGGCTACAGCAACACTAAACCCCTGAGCTTGCCTGAGAAGGACTAAATGCACAAACCAACAATTTTCAAATATCCCATGGAGAGAGACTCTCACTGCAGCCTGTTTTATTTTGTTCTGAAAATGTTGGCGTGCAGCCTCGTTCTGTGGATGATGAACGACTTCCATCTGTGTCACAGGAAATACAGGACGGAGCAGTGAGTGACAACAACCCCGCCCACATTTAATAACACTGTCTGTGGTGGAAACGCTAGGGTCTAGGTACCATGTCTGAGGGGTTACTTTTGGTTTCAAAGGTACCATACTGAAAGTGTTTGGTGGAAACGGGGCTTTATTTTCAGGTGATTATATACAAAAAAACACTCCTTTTATTTAGTTTTTGCCAATATGCCTGCTTAAATCCTACTCACTGGACCTTTAGGGATTTAAGAATCCTTAGAGACTTATTTAAGGACTTCAGGATCCTTTGATGACTATTTACAGATTTAAGGAGGAATCACAGAATTCTAAGTATCCTGTGATGAATACTGTCGATTTTTCCTTGCGTCTTCGGCCCATCAGGATTGGCTCTGGTTCTGAGAGAACACGCTAATTCAGCCCACAGAGGACTGAGATGACTTTCTGATAAGATGAAATTCATTAACAGGGACAGGCCATCATTTATTTAATTTAAAGGAAGAGGATGAATGAACCACGAGGGCGTCTCAGGTCCTCGGAGCAGAAGCTATTCTTGTCTCATGAAGCTCTGGTGTCCAAAGAAAAACAGCTCATTTTCAAGAACTAGGCCAAAAATTCAGCAGTAAACATGTGTTTTATTAGATTAAATGTGTGATGATTTCTTTTTAATCTCAGTCTTACTCAAATGGAAATATGGTTTCCAGACTTTGAGCAGCGAAGCTAAAATGAGTGATTCAAAATTTATGAATCGCAGTCATGCAATATGCAATCATTGATGAAAAATGTTATTTTGGAGTGTTTTGACAGAAATGTAGCTGCGTATAATCTCAACCCGAGCAGGAAGTTGAATATACAGAGCATTTAGTTAGTTGTTAGTCTGTCAGCACTTTCAGAAATTATCTGTTTGCCTGGATTAGGTCATACATAATTATGTTTTTCCGCCTCTGTGCTAAATGTGCTCATCCATGGAAAAAGCCAGAGAGATTTACAATGAGAACCACGGCCCAGATTTTCATCCTCGGACCCCGACAGAGACAAAAGCTCAGATAAATGTTTACTTAATTACCAGAGCAAGAACAATAACTCCATCAATGGTCACTGACTTCAGCTGGGTTGATGAGTTTTGTTGTGGTGACAGGACCGTGCGCAGGGATCGATCACTTTCATTAACACTGAGTGACGGGCATCCGAGGCGGGTCGATCCCGAACCAGCACTGACATTGACCCAGTTCCCTCTCTGCATGACGCCTGTGTCTACCCAAGTCCATCATTACTGTCATCAATAGCCAAAGCAGCCGGGGGCCAAATGTGCGTGAATTGATTGTGGAGAGCACATGCGGAGCATTACTTGTGGAGGCACTGGACCTCGTCCAAAAACCAACATCCATCACTTCGCTGCCTCTGTTATCAATTCTCCATTATGGTTAAATTAAAGCTCAGCAGATTACCACTCCAACAGTTCGCCTCATTAGTTCTGTGGTTGTTCTGTGATCTGAGTGAACACATACTTGACTTTTGTCTAACATAAAAGTAGAAACTGATTGAATTAAGAGTGGAAGTGTTTGTTGTGTTGTGAGAGAAAGTAAATATAGTTTTCTCATCGTCTCTGATCGTACTCACAGCGCTCATTTCTTACATTCTTTCTCCTCTCACCCCTTTCTACTTGCTTGTAGGTCTTGCCAATCCTGTCTTCTAGAAATGATGTTTACATGATACTAATTTGAACAAACAAACACGTTTTGATAGAAATGCTGCCCAAATTAGGTTTGTCTCATCATTTTAAAAGCCCAGTTTCCACCAAACACTTTCGGTATGGTGCCTTTGGAACCAAAAGTAACCCTTCAGACATGGTACCTAGACCCTAGTGTTTCCACCGCAAACAGTAGGCCTACTCTTAAATGTGGGCGGGGTTGTTGTCACTCACTGCTCCGTCCAGCACTGTATTTCCTCACTACTGGTGACACAGATGGAAGTCTGCACATTGTTTATCGTCCACAGAACGAGGCTGCATGTCTACATTTTCAGTTATGTGCATTTAGTCCTTCTCAGGCAAGCTCAGAGGTTTAGTGTTGCTGGATCCCACAGGAACAACGCTCCACGATGCTTTTTTTTTTTCTATGGGTGGGGATTAGAATATATGCAGTTCACATAACCCAGTTGAAATTAATATATATAAATGCTTGAAGATCCACTCATTACTAAAAGTGTAGGTCGTATAAATACTAAATCACGTAGGAAAAAAGCAAGCACTCTCAAAACAAATCCCCTCGAAAGGTGCACAGCCAAAAACAGCGACAAAGGGAAAAATGCCAGCACTCACAAATGTCCTTTTGGTAAATTTAATAAACCAACTTGGGTGGCAGTACCAGAAACACAGACGTTCCTGCTCTGATTGCTTCGAGCGTACTTAAACGCCACTTCCGTAACCTGAGTTACATACTGAAGAAGACTTTCTGTCGAAACGTCTGTGTTTCTGGTACTGCCACCCAAGTTGGTGTATAAAAACTAAAGTAATGGCCAAAGTTGTCACAGTGAAATTTAAGGTGTGCTGATGGATTCACGTCGTCAGCTCATGCGTTGAGTAACATTACAAGTAAATGTTTCACCTTAAAAGTCGCCGGCAGTCGATCCGGTGAAGTAAGCTATTTTTTACGAGGCAGCAAAACATCCTTTATTTTATAGTTATTGTCAATAAAACCCTCCACGGTATGAACAGTGGTTACATGAGCCTCAAAACAAGCCACAACTCAGCCCTGAGCAGAGTGACCATCCTCTATTGACCAATCAACAGACTGCAGTGTTCACAGCTCCACCTTTTAGTACCAGATCTGTGTGCTAGGTACCCCAACAGAGGGGGAACAAAAATGGGGACGGTACAGAACGATTCCATTGGTACCATCCACAACTTTTCACAGTGGAAATGGAAAAAAAAAAGTGTACCGAATTTAACTGAACCGTACTGGGGCTTTAGTGTGAGTTGCAGAGTGTTGGAGGTATCGGCTGTAGAGAGTAGAGATGTCTGCCTTCTCTCGAGTATAATGCAACTAGATGGCACTTGGCTTGTGAAGCTCAAAGCGCCGAAAACATTTGAAAAACTCAACAGCAATGTCTCTTCCCAGAGATTATGACCCAATTACTCAAGATAATGCGCAGTGCTTGTTGTGAGCAGTTTCATGTAGGAAGCCAATGGAAACAGCAAAGACTTGCTAAAACACAATTAGTTTAGTTGGTGGTCTCAAACAGGGATCTGTAGCTTGGCAGGTGTCTCACCTAGGATGACACGCTATCAACCATCCCCTCCATCTCCCAATGACAAAGTCAGCTCACATCACTTTAGAGACATTGATATGATACATACATCATTTTTCAGCTGAAAACAGACAAACAGGAAGTGACTCCACTGTTTTCCTAATGAGAGATGTTTACAAAAACGACGAGAGAATTCTAACATGGATCCTTCCACATCTGTTTTACCTCACTCATTCTATCATTACTGCAATCTATTTCTGCTTGTCAGCTCAACATGCTTTATTGTCTCACAGTATTCCTAGTTCACACACTGTAATGTGACAATCTGTGCAGAGTTTACCTTCCCTCTCTCTGTTTCTCTCAGCAACAGCCCCCACCACCTCTCCCTCTTCCCAGGGGAGTCACTCCAACAGACAGGACCAATTTTCTGCTAATTGGGCCTCAGGAAATTGCTCCTCGTTTTAATTTACTGTTGGACAGCCATGAAGACATGTGATCCACCGCTGCTTTTCTCTCCCCCTCCCTGCTCTCCTTCCCCACAGCGGGTGCAGGTGTGAGGATGAGAGAGATACACTCTCTCTGTTTGGAAAATGTAATAGTATGCAAAGGCGGAGACTGGAGCTGAGTTGAAGGGTTAACCCACCGTGGCACAAAGATGCATTGAATATAACACGGTCCATATTTGTAGGTCAGATACGCGCACAGTTGGGACGTGACTTAAAGGTGGTTTAAGTTTTCCAGGATAAGCTTGAAGAGAAAAATAATCAGGGTGAACTTTGGACGTCCAGTCCAGGCTATTTTCACAAACACACACTGTCACAATATTATCCAAACCACCAGGGCATGTTGTCCACACTATCCAAACAGGAACTATTCATTGGAAAGAGTATTAACCTTTGCTATCGGGCGATGACAGGCCGTACTCTGAGATCACCGGGATCAAATGACGATATCTGACAGAGCTGCGTCTGGAGGATTGTCTAGATAAGATTAATTGCCAGTTTGGTGACAAAACTAACATAATAACTGTAACATTAGTAACAAAGATTACTCTGTTAGCAATTACTGGACAAGTATCAGAGGAAATCTACACCATACTTTAGATTTGCAGACCTTGATAGTGATGGACGGTTGAGACAGGTGGTCCCCTCCTCCACGGCCATTACAGAACGACCAGTACTCCATTCACTGCTAAGGAAATTAATTATAATATATACAGTTCTACACAGGCAAAGACATTTTGGCAAGGAGAGAAATTAGTCCCATCCGGATTGTTTTACACGTACATGTTTCAGTGTGCGTGACAATTTGTGACTAATTCATCTTGTTTACAATGCATGTACTTTTACAGTCTATGAAACTAATACAAATAAATTGTAAAGCCCTCACTCAACACTGTACGCTTTATTCCAGGGCTGGTCGGCCATCTTTGACCTTTCGTAGGCTCAGTCACTGGTATTTATTTACTGGGTAAACTCCCTCCGCACATTTGTACTTGGACTGAACAGTGATTGAGTCGAGTGACGAATGAGTCGGCTGGTTCTTGTCTTAGCTGTGTCTCGGTTCAGGGGCTGCAGTCTTCGAAGGCTGCATTTGAAGACCGAATGCGTCACATCGGCGCGACCAAGACTGTCCTATTTCGAAGGCGGCCTACTTCACCAGAATTTGGAGGATGCAATGGAAGAATCCTCTGTGGCCGAGCCTATCCTAAGATGCATTGTGTGCTGGTGACGACTATATATTACGTTATCTATCTTAATTTAATATGTTTACCTGAAAATGTTGCATCAGGTGAATCCTCTCCTCAAGTATTTAAAAAATAAAAATATATATGATAACAATCTCTGGGTCCATGAATTCGGGCTAACTTACTAGCTTCTCCGTCTTTCGTCAAGCACAGCTGGTTGCTGAGTAACAGGAACGCCAACAGGTCAGGGTGAGAACAACTGGTGATGCAACCAGGAAATCCTCCGCAGACCAGACGTCCCATTTCGGAGACCGTTCAGTTTTGGACGTGGCCGATGTTGACCACAAAGGCTGCAGCCCCCAAATTGAAACACAGCTATATTGCGTAAGTGTTGTAATATTTCAATATGTTACTGTGTGCCTTTATGATTTTTTTTTTACCGTGTAATGGTTTGGCTGTGACTTTTTAGTATGCTGCCATCTTGGCCAGGTCTCCCTGGTAAAAGGGATTGTTGATCTCAATGGGAATTACCTGGTTAAATATATCACCTGACATAAGTGGACTGGGTTACATTTCTGTGTGGGAGTTTCAGACTCTTTTCACATCCTGTGCTCCACAAATGCATGTTGCTTTTAAGTGCTGGTGAAAAACTTGGACAAACTTGGTCTTTTCATCGCATTTATGCAGTATTTCAAAGTAGGAGCAGACAATAGTTCATCACCTTATAGCTAGAGCGTGGGACTTTTACATTTAAATGAACATCCGTAACATTGCTGATTAAGCCTATCCCAGCCAGGGACAGTTCTCTGTATATCACAGTATACCAGAGTTGTGGTGTCTGTTGTCTGTGGAGATGCGTTATACATTAACCAGTCAAAGCTAAAGGAGGGACGGCACATAGTAACAGAGTAGTTACGGCATAAGCCATGGTGGAAAATATTAAGAGGCGTCCAAGAAAAGTTTCTGGCATGGTTCCTCCAGAAAAAAGAAACTCTGTTCAGAGGAAGGAGTAAAAACACAAAAGACTTGAAGACAGCGCTCCAGGGGGCAGGGGTGAGCTCATCTGCAGGCATATGTCACAAGTAGGGGTGGGCGATATATCAGTTATACTTGACGTATCGTATAAATCACTATATCATCAGTATATATTGTCAAGTCACTTTTTCAAGCCACCGGCATGAGATTCATTTCAGCATTTCTCTTTTGCTCTCCAGACCATAACCATTTAGTCTAATTTTGGGACCATGGAGCACAAGAGTAATTGCAAATATCAACATATCTATATATAGTGAAAAGCTGTTTTTTTCCTAGCTTACAGTGAATACATCCTCACATTTAACTTCATTTAACTTAATTATAACAACACTTCATTTAACTTCAACGTAACAGTACTTTGTTATAACAGTAGCTATTTTAACTTAATTGTACCTGTGGTTTATTTAGTAGTTTAGTATTGTAGTCGTCTGCAGTATAACAGATTTCAAAATATCAAGATATTGTGTATCATGATATAGCCAAAATATATTGCAGTGTTATTTATAGGCCATGATGCCCAGCCCTAGTCATAAGCACATACCAACAAAAGCTCCGAGCTCCAGTTGTAAGACAAATCAAAGTAAGTATTTGTACATGAAATATTCTGTATGCAATATGGCTTTCATTTTGGCAATTTCAAATTTACTGACTGCATTTTTTCCAATTGGTTGGTATATGTTGGTGGATTGGAAAATGCCTTTTTGGACACCACAAATTGCTCACAAGTCATCACATTCGTAAGTCTTGTTTTTATTTGTGGATCATGAGCATTCGTCACCAGTATTAAGACTAATTTCTCTTCATACTAAAATGTATTTGCCACTGTTGAATTGTATATAAAGAATTTTGTTGAGTTTATTTTGACCTATTTTCTGCATGCCCTCTAGCAGCCAAAAACATATTCAGCTTAGGAACCTGTCTTTTGTTGCTACAGAACATTTGACTATTTATTTTACCAAATGAAAGTGTCAACCTTCCGTCTGACAGCAGGCAGGCCCATTTTCAACTTGAAGTGCTCATGAATCAGGGAACAACCTGAGCTGTCTGCAGAAGTCAAGGAGAAAAGCCTTCACTCTATACAGCACTTAATGGAAAATTCCCCTCTGGTCTTGTTTTCCCTTCTCTCTCATACTCGGTTTGAGCATCTATCATTTTCACTTCTATCTACTGTTTTTGTGTTTTTTGCCAACATAAGCAACGTTGGTTTGAAAATTGTGATTGCTTACCACTTTACTGACAATTTATAAACTATGACAATAATGCAACTTCAGATGGATTTTAGTGGTTCAGCAGAATTTAGTGATAGTAATTTAGATCACTTTTGAAATACAGTGAATACAACCGTCCGAAAAAATCTCTCCGCAAATCTATCTTGGTGTGGCGATATGCCATAGGACTGATAGCCACACAGTTACATTTTTGGCTATGTTTACTGCACGATTTTGGCATGGACCATAAGAGCTCATACGGTGTGTGGTAGAAAACGTTTTTAGGAAATTAGTCATTTTTGTGCTCTCAGCAGAAACGCTCAAATCTGAGGAGACAAACGCTGATGTGTCCACACACATCTACTGTATAGGGCAATGCTACACTCACACAAACAGCCTCCAGTCCTTCCTCAACACACGTGTTGCAGAATGACTGGATCCAACCTTGGTTGACATTCACAGAAACACACCCACGGCCCCCGAGGGCTTGCTCTGACCCTTGCGCTGGGTTCATCTGCATCGACCAATCAATACACGTGCATGTTTTAGCACAGAATCCCTCCATCCGTGCCTATCAATACCGACATGTTACGCAGGCCAAACATCCATCAGGCAGCCTGACATGTTTTTGAGCCAAGTGCTGCCATCCATCAGTGCTGGACTTTTATAAACCTAACGACCTAATATGAATCAATAAGTCATGTTTTCAAACATTCTCCGGGGTCGATATGCAAAGCTGCACTCCAACGCCAGCAGTGACCTCCGTTCAAGGACCCCAAAAACAATCACAACAAAGACCCACCTCAATGGAAAGATGGCCTTTCTGATTAGGGATGTCAATTTCAGTTAATTTTGCTTTCAACACCCATTAACTGGTAATTAACCAGTTAATTTCTCAGAAAAAAATGCTAAATGACATGAAATACAAGAGGCCTTTCCTTTCAATCTGGCACTCCACTGACTCAGTGAGCTTTATTGGTGCATTTCAAAGCACTATCCATTTAGAGGTGGTGAAATTTCAATGTTATGTGATGTAAATGTGTTGCCTTTTATTGTATTATTTGTTGGCTTTGTTAATAGACAGCCAGCTAGCCTGTTTACACGCAGAAACATAGCGCCCACTGCCCGTTAGAGATGAGCATTTTAAGTAACTTCCATATTCCAGTACTCACATTAGATCAGTGGTTCCCAACTGGTGGCTCCCGGTCCAAAAGTTGGTTGCGGGGTCATGTTACGTCATGTTCAGATGTGGGAGGTTGGGGGGTGAGTATTGTATAAGTTGAACGAATACTTACGTCTAAACATGTACTTGAGTAATCGAGCACTCATGCCTATCCCTACTGCCCGCTGTCCGCTCTCCACTGGTTAGCTTACATAAACGTTGGCTGCTTTGCACCATGCACCACCCCAGTTAGGTAGGAGCTACAAAGTGATGTTGCTTATTCTGCCATTTTAGGAAGTAATCAGGATGGCGTTAATGCAGAGACACGGTAGCCACCCTCCAGTCTCCCCCCAGCCCCCAGGTAGCCCAAGTGAGTAAGCATCTTGCGACCGGTTATGCGTCAGTCTCAACTGGGCCTGGTGGGAGCTAGCTAGTGGCACTACTCATTTGGCATTTACCGCCAATAAGGCTATCCAGACCCAATATCATTGTTGAAATATTGTACCCACTTTCCTGTCTTCCCCAGGGTTGCCACGGTGAGTAAGCGGCTCAATTTTTAGCCACAAAACACCCATTAGCATTGTTAACTATGTTAGCACCATTAGCCGTGTTGACACTGCTATTGTGCCAACGGTAATAACATAGTTAACCATGCTAATGGGGGTTTGTAGCGACAAACTGAGCCACTTTGAATTACTTTGTGTACGAATTGTGCTCTACAAATAAACTTGCCTTGCCTTGCCTTGCCACTTACTCATCGTGGCGACCTGGGGGTAGACCGTAGGATCGGGACAATATTTCCACAGTTGGGTCTGGATCGCCTTATTAGTGGTAATTGCCGAATGAGCAGCGCGACTAGCTAACTCTCACCAGAACCGGTTGGTGCGCACTGCAGTAAACTGAAAAGCAGCAAAATATAACCATGTACTGACATGTGTAACCAGTCAAAAATGTGTTAACCGTTGACCTCCTTATTTCTGATACTGATGTACTGTGCAGAATGCCCCTGTAAACAAGCAGGAAATGTTCAGCATGACTTGTAATAGTGCTCATTGATCGTGTATTTGCAGGGATTAGTGAGCTAACAAAGCCCCTGTAAAGTAGTCAGGCTTGATAAATCTGCAGAGTTTGGTAAGCTATTTTGTTCTCTTCTCATTAAAAAAGGATCCGGAGTGACCTGCGTGACCGTGAGTGTGTGTGTTTATGTGTATGACAAGGATAAAGAAGGGAGAGAGTGGAGAGACGAGAGAAAGTATAAAACAACCCCTCTGTAACACACACATATCTGAGCATAGACGCACTATCAAAAATACCCCTTTCTTTCTCGCTCCCTCAAAAGCACACACACACACTGAGCTCATTACATCCACCCTGCTGCCTGATGGCTGGTTGACAACTTAGCACCTTCAAACTACCTTTCACACTTTCCAAACTTCCTAACTGCTCGGCCTCTGTGCACACTGGAGCTCATTCACTCGAATCCTCAGCGGACAGGGAGGAAACAAATAACCCTGAGAAACCTGTCTCCCCCCCAAATCCTCCATATCTTATCTGCTCGAACTTCTGACTCTCCACTCGCACTTTAATTGTTCACACACTTTCCAAATAGTTCTGTTCAAAAATACTCAATAAAAGTGAGAAACTTTTTTCCCCCCTGAAGCAAACTGGGGTTTTGTTGTGACTAAAATCTCCATCCATCATGCAGATAGGTATGTGTCCCTCGAGGGGACTCCGGCTCTCTCTTGACTGTTGTAATAAAGTGGACCTATCAGTCAGGATGGAGCAGACTTATTACTGTCTGTGTGGCTTGCTAATGCTTTACACACTCTGTAAAACCTCCCGCTGCTCCGGCTCACTGTGCAATAACACCACTGCTTAAAACATAGATTTAAAAACAGTGGGAGGCAAACCCCAGGGTTACAGTACAGAGCAGGGGTGAAACATATTTATGGTTTACAGATGATCGTGGTGACAAATCTAATATTGCAAGACAAGACCTCTCGGTATCACATATAATATTCATTGAGTCATTAATAATGTAAATAATAATGAATCACATAAAGAGCCTTTTAACTCAGGCTGACTGCTTTTGACCGCAATTTTTCCACTTTGTTCTCATTTTGTTTTTTTATTGTGAGAGGATTAATTAACTGGAAGGACGATGGCCAAACACGTTGTGCAACCAAAGGAAAATAAAACAATGTGCTGCACTGCGGCCGCCACAGAAAGACTGTGGCTGCAGCAACAACACAAGGACACTTATCAAGGATGCAGCAGCACTGCAAAGGCGACTGGGACTTTTTTTTTTGTCCTCCCACAAACCACCACCACCACCACCAAAACTGTGGTCTCAGCACACCATGAACTGTTACATCCAAGCAGTACAGTGAAATCAGCGTCTGCTCCACAGAGACACATCTCAAGTGAGTGAGCCAAAGGTTAAGTCAAATCACTGATTTATCTTGAATGATACAGTTAACACCCTAAAAGCCATATGTATTAAGACAGGCTTGAGTAAATCACAGCTTGTGCTTTCACGCAGCGCACCTGAACGTGGCGTTTGAAGGCTCGGTGAGTTTAACGGCGTGGCAGGTCATCTGCACTATGTTCAGACACCCTTGGGGCAAAGGAGAGTGAGAGCACTCGTTCAAAGACCTCCAATATGTACAGCTATATATTCCACCTGGGTGGCGAGCAGTAAAGATACAGTGGGAGATCAGCGGGGAGGAATGTTGTGGATTTATGCATGTCAGGTATCCCCTGTCAAAAAGCGGGGAAGATATACAGGCAGAGATCTATAATGAAGAGGCCAGGGCTCGTGAATGAGCTTTCCATGTTTGTGGGTTATGGCTCTTTTTTTTTTTTTTTTTTTACACTTCATCACACCTGTTTTCTCTCTCGCTCTGTCACTGTCTGTGTTTGCTCGGGTCTTCAGAGGTGAGATGTTTTTGTAAACCCTTTGACTCTGAGTTCACCAGCATTTCCTATTGTTCCTGTCCAAAAAAAAAAAATAGACGAATATAGACTACTGCCACAGAATGCACCTAATAGTTGGCTGCTGGCTGTAGTCTTTGCAGTGTGCTCATGTGCAACTTTTTGACTGAAACACAGGCAATGTGAGGAGACTCAACAGTCGGCCTTTGTTGCCACTAGTTGTATCGGGACCTGTAGACATGGCGGGCCTGACAAGATTTATGGATGGGCAGAGAGCACACCTCTCTGCCCTTCCATGTGCAAACAAAGAAAGCCTAAGGCAGAGAGAGCACATCTTCCTGCCCTTCCATGCGCCTACATGGAAAGCCTATGGGAGGAAGAGCAGCAGCAAAGACCTCCCAGGAACAGAACAGAGCAGCATCAATGGCAAACAGAAATGGCATCGATAAGTCACACACAGCATGAAAAGGAGGAGCTGGGGTGGAGGCAGGTTGCAAAGCGGCTTGCAGAGGAAGCAGCAACAGTAGACAGGCCAGAGCAGTTTAAATAGGGCGCCCTGAATGAGATTCACCAATCGGTTGCATAGAAAGGAATCATGTGATCTATCAGCTGACTCCCTTCCATCAGTGAGCTGCTCCATCAGTTGACTGGACTGTTTGATATCAGCTGGGATGTGAGCTGAGCTTGACATCGTGTCCTGCCTGAACTAACGCTATGCTCACTTTCTACAACTTTTTTGCCCTATCTAGATTGACCATTTGCTAAGCTCCTCCCCTGAGCAGTTACTGCCTAATCATAGCTTAGCAATCGTAATTAAGGCCCTGAAGCACCAGGATGACAGTTGGCTTTCTGCCAATGTCGGGCAGGCGGTGAATGTGCGTCACTCTAGTCTGCTGTTTTAACAGCCGATTCATAATGTTTAATCGCCAGCAGAGCCTAGCCTAGCTTTAGATTTTAGCATAAACAGTTTACAATTGTTGGTGTTTTTGGTTACTAGCACATGGTAAATATCCTTTGTTCTTTCAAAATCAGGTTTTGTTGTTAAAATGCTAAGTGGCTAACTTTCATCTTGAATCCGTCCTGTTGGTCTTCCGGGTTCCGTTTTTGCATGACGAATATAGACTACTGCTGCAGAATGTACCTAATAGTTGGCCGCTGGCTGTAGTCTTTGCAGTGTGCTCATGTGCAACTTTCTGACTGAAACACAGGCAATGTGAGGAGACTCAACAGTTGGCCTTTGTCACCACTAGGAGCCTGTAGACACGGCGGGCCTGACAAGATTTATGGATGTAAAGAAAAAGTTGTCACTGAATGTAACCCAGGGTTTCGCAGAATTGTCCAATATCACAACTGTTATCTGGCAACAGGGTTCCATGTTTATATGTTGAAACAAACTGTTAACTCTCTCTAAGTCTATTAAAGGAAGAGGAGAGGCTGTGATTAGCCTGTGGGAGCTGTGGTAAGCTGATATCTCCTGGGCCTCTCCAGTCCAAGCTGGTAATGTGCAACAATTCCCAATCCAAGCCAGAAACAGCTACTCCAGGTCATCTGTTAAAAGACTACCTCTGTCTCCTTGCATCATCAACTACAGGCCCATTTCCTCACCTGAGAGATTTGGAGGAGCAGGGGTCAAAAAAAAAAACCCGCTACAGTTCCATCTTGATACCCCTCACCTGTCATTATGTGACCCAGGTAATGCACTTACGATGACCCGCAGAGCCTTGAGGGTATTTCTTCTTCTGTTTTAAGTATCCACAATCAAAACTCCTTAAAATATCACTGGGTACCCCTGAGGCTGGGTGCAGCGGCAACCTTTGACCCGAGAGGTCAGGCGACTAATTAGCCAACACCTCTGCGGCGCTGTGGAATGCTCTGCGCCGACGGCGGGAAAAACAGGATTGGGATCTGTCAATTCCCTTCACTGGGACTATAAACACTCACAGGAAGACACTTCGAAACAGCTGACGATTATGTGCGTACAGTCACTCCGCGTGTGTGTGTGTATGATACGGAAAGTGTCAAGTGGAAAATGATAGACTAGAAAGGGGAGATGGTTTGGGAAGGAGAGCTAGTTGTGGTTGTGTTGACAGGAAATGTGGTTCGAACATCACCGGCAAAAGTAAAAGCTTAAATGTGTTACTTGCCTGTATGTGATGTCATCTGCTGACTTATTTACCAAAAAAGCACCCTTTTGTTCCCAAATAGCCCGAGCTAGTTAAGGGGTACAGTATAATTTAATGTGTTTAGATGGGAGCTGAGCTCTAATGACATATAATGGTCTGTGTCCTACAGCGGTTTATTGGCTTTTCAAGGGCGTAATGATAGTCAATGGCCATGCATTACATTACAGACCATGGCCCCCATTAGGTCCAATAGGATCTTTCATCTTCTATGTTCCTGCTTGTGGCCAATAGAGGATCCTATGTCATTGTCAAAGCGCTGTCCCCACGGTACAGGAATCAACTCCAGGCCACCTTGACACAGAATTCAACATGATTGATGGTAATTGCCTTTTGTGAAATGCCACAGCCACTGAAGACTCTTTATTTTCCTGCCCGCCTTCCATAAAGAGCGCCTAAAATACTTTACCTGATCTATATGAGGAAATATGCGTCGTATGAAACGCACGACACATTTGGCTCTCTGTGCACTAACCGGCTTAATTGTGCTGATGACATGTTGCGATTCATTGGCCTATTTGGACGCGGTGACTGTGGTCGAGCGGGGGCCAGATTTAGAAGGGATAAAAAGGCTATTGTGTGTGCGAGGATGAACGAGGAAAATATATAAGGAAAGGCATTTGAAACTGAAACCAGATGTGTGCACGAGTGTGTTGCTGTGCGAGTGTGTGCAAATGCAGTGCTTGTTTCAAGGCTGCCGGCCGTGCCATTTCTCGGCCAGTGATTTTTTTTTTTTTTTTAAAGTTTGTGGTTTTCAAAGAATGTTTGGCACAATTAAAGGAAGGAATAAAATGAGTAACACGGTAGGGTAACTTAGAGGCTTGTAAGGAACTGCTTGAGGGTTTTGATGTGATTTGGGAACAGTGAAAGGGACAAAAGGAGCAGAATATATCCAGAAATGCTCTCTTGACTCAGCAAAACAGACCACATGGGAGGAAGAGTCAAAATCTGACATCCTGGATTCACATCACTGTTACAAAGGATGGGCACAGAGTCTCACCCAGGGATGACCTGCATGAAACAGTCATCTTACATAAAAGAGACAACTCTCCCACATCAGCTAAACAGTCCAGCCTATTCAGTGCTATCCACCCTGTCAGCGTAACAACCAAACAGTTTGGGGAAGTAATGAAAAAATTTCTCTGGCACTGCTCGGTTCAATATAAGCCAAGAGACTCATTCCACCACGGCGTCCACAAATGTCCCCTTTCCTTGCACCTTGAATATTTCCAGCCGCCGCAAATAAAATTGTTCCAGGTGCACCAATGAAAAGGACGGGCCCCGACTTCCTAAAAGCGGGGCCAAGGGCTGTTAAACGGAGAGGCGTGAATTCAGCCAAGCTTTGTAATAGCTTAAAGCGCTGGCCGGTGGCCCCTGCAAAGGCTGAGTGCCCTCTCTCACAACACCAAGTGGTGTTATACTGACAGGTGTCTGCTAACCATTATAACACATGGCAGATTAATTCAGTCTCATAACATATGGCGGAAATACGGACGGATAGACCAGGATGGATTATCATAAAGATACTGGCTCTCATGCAAGAAACGATATATGAATGAATTCTCTCTTATTTTTGTTCATATCCACAGTTTGTTCTTATTTTGTTAGTACCCACTGATTTCTGGGATTCACCACTGTTTTCTTATTTTAGCCTTAGTAAGAGAAAGTTTTACAAGTGGTCAACATCACTCTTTCCAAAATAAGACATAAACATCTTGTTTTCACGGTCCACAAATTGTTAAAAATCCATGAAACTGTATGCAGCCAAACTTAGATTATGGTTTGGGGGATTATAATGATTGGATTATTAAATTTCAAGGCTAAAGAAATACTGCTATAGTTTGTCCATTGATTCCACTTTCAGTTACTACGCTGACCAGTGGTGAAGTGTAACTAAGTACATTTACTCAAGTACTGTGCTTAAGGTCAAATTGGAGGTACTTTTAACTTACTTGAGTATTTTAATCTCATGCCACTTTCTACTTCTACTCCGCACTACAAAGGCAAAGACTGTACTTTTGGTCGATCAATTAAAAAATTAATTGGCAACTATTTTGAGAATAGTTAAAGCAATTTTCGTTCATTTATTTTCCGTAACCACTTATTCCGTTGAGGGTCAGGCGGGTGCTGGAGCCTATCCCAGCTGACACTGGGGAGAGGCGGGGTACACCCTGGACAGGTCGCCAGACAATCACAGGGCTGACACATAGAGACAGACAACCATTCACACTCACATTCACACCTATGGATAATTTGGAGTAGCCAATTAACCTGCATGTCTTTGGACTGTGGGAGGAAGCTGGAGTACATGGAGAAAACCCACGCTGACATGGGGAGAACATGCAAACTCTGCACAGAAGGGCTCCTCCACCCCGGTTTCGAATGGTTCCTCAAATATGAGGATTTGCTGCTTTTCAATTGAATTGTTTTGAAATTTTTCATTTATTCAATTTCTCTAAAATTACCACACATGGTGCCACCTGCTACTCCGTAAGCATTCACACTCTCTCACTAGGGGTGTAACGATCCATCGGTCTGGACTGATGAATTGATTCAGTGATCAACGATTCAATAGCATCAATGCAAAGTGAAAACATCGATATATATCATCATCTTGAGGCCACGCCCTTATTTTGAAATTCTGCGTCACCGTCCATCAGCAGCAGGTAGATGGAAAGCAGCGCAGAGAGACACGACAAGGATAACGCTATTAAATCAGGAATACATCGACACAGTGGAAATATTCTATGGAAAATTACGGATAAACAGACACAGCAAGTGCTGTAAGTAAACAAAACCGTAGGGAGATGAGATGTTTACCTACACTAATACGTGATTTATAATCAAATGGGAGTTATCATTCACCTCACCTGGGAAAGAGAGGATTTGGATGGTTAAGACCTTTTGATGCTTCTGGAGTTTACTTCTCTTATTTCTTCTCAGACAATTAAGAGAAAATAAAGGAGAAATTTAAGATAATGGCATGAGGCCCATTGTTCCCAAAATAAAAAACTAATTTTAATGGTCTCTGGTTGGAGAAGAAACTGTAATATTTAAGCTATATGACATACATTTCTAAACATATATCTTTGTTTTTTGTTTCAATTATTCAACACAGAAGAGTAACTTTAGGAAATTATGACATCATATGGATCAGAAATGGAATGATCAAGCACAACACTTTGTTTCACCAGAGCTTCACTGTGACTCTCAGCTCTGAATGTTCAAAGATCCTGATTAAGGTTATAAAAACATTAATGTGACGTACATTAAGGGCAGGTCCTAGTTCGTACTTTTCCGTGTTTTTCATATGGAAACTCCCACTCAGCTGTTATTAAGAAGCAGTGACGTAGGTTAAAGCCCATCACCCCCCACCCTCACACCCACCCTGTCCACTCACAGTGTAAACATGGAGAGTGACAGAAGTGTTCGCTTGAAAACTTTGAGCTTGGAGGTGGGACATGGTGCTATTTTACACATTGAAATTCAATATGTATGAACGTCACGATGCTGAAAGCTATGTAATGTCACGCTGGAAAATGTTTTTAGAAGGGCTTAGGAGCAGAGCATTTTAAGGCTAAAACATACATACTTAGACCAAAATCTGAATTTTCGGATTTTAATACATAATGAACACTACTGGAAAGCTACAGTATGATATAAAAACCTTAAGAAACAAACAAACAAAAAAAATGGAACCACCCTCTTAACCAGTGGTTCCCAACTGGTCCAGCTACGGGGTCCAGATTTCTCCTTAGTCATTAGTTCAAGGTCCACACAGTCTAAGGGTGTGTCCCAATACTCACACTTCCCCTCAAAATTGGCCCTAGCCCTTGTTTTTGTCCCAATCTTTAGGGAAGTGCTTTCAGCCCTTAAAATCCCCACTTAATTTGAAGGGCCGTGCGATGCACACTTACGAACTCATCTCAACTAAGGGGAAGATTGAATTTCCCAGGATGCATTGCAAAACTATCCAGCCAGGCGAGTTTTCCAGGAAGACGGCAGTCTCCATGAGAAAGTCATCGCACAACTGTAGTAGTATTTTCGCAAATGAGCATGCAAAACTTCCAAAATATGTCGGAATGTGTTATGTTTCTGCATATGCATTATCTGTAAGCATTTAGTTAGAATATGAATGCACAAAAATCGCTAATTCACGATGTAGCTGACATGAATATCTACAGAGTTCTCTGTGCAGAACACGTCTGTTACACTATTTTACATGAAGTTGTTTTTGTAGGTAAAATTCTCTACCTCCACAACACTACCCCTTCGTCATTGAGGGGAATCTATCTGGCGAGTGCACTTGAAACCTAGGGGTAAGGTTAAGGAAAGAGAATTGGGATTGGCCCTAAGACTCTCAGCGTCATACTTGGCCATGTCGTGGAGTTCGAAAATAATTCAAAATAAAGCGTGTTTTTTTACAAACTTGGACCCACGACTCACCAGTTGGAAACCACTACTCTAGACAACATACCAAATCACTGTGACGTTGCACTAATAACAATCACTTCTGGGGTCGACAACTGACCACTGATGACCACTTTTTGATATCTGTTGTCATTTTCAGCCGTAACTGTAACATTTAAAGACATATAGCTAAATACTGTGGACGAACCTGTCTGATGTTTCTGCTGTGCTGATTTTATGTACTTTGTTGCTTAGCTATCATAGTTGATCAACCAAATCTACAGGCAATGAAGCCAAGAAATGTACTGCTGCAGATGGAGGCCACAGCAAAAAATGAAATCAATATCAGTGTAAGTGTACACTGTATTTGAATATTTGTTCCACTTTACCTTATACTCTAACGGATCGAGGCAGCGGTAGACCAACAGTTCCATGTTCTGCTCAGTAAAATGACTGTTTTCTTCAATGGTGTTTGGTGTTTTTGAGATAACAGCTTGAATTCCCTGTCGAAAAAGGCTGTCTGACAGCAAGGTAAAGCGGTGAAAATATTGTAAATATAGCGTGCAATCAAACTGATATAAAAAAATTTTGGTGGGAGGCAGTGTTTGCTCAGCAATGTTTGAATTTATGTATACGATGCAAGGATTGACTACCCGAAAGTTGCTGTAAATAAACATTGTGATTTGATCTGAGGAATTCAGATTATTATTTCCTATCCGCCACCAGGAAGGAAAATTAAGTGCACAGTCAATTTATACAAAATTGTGTATTGACTGAGAGACTTGTCACTTTCTGAACACCAAAAAGACTCAATTCAATTCAGTTCACTAAGTTTTAAAAAAACGGGACAGAGTGGAGTCTTTCTAACAGTCCATCTGTAGCCTATTTAAATCTAAAAATGAAAAGCCTGCTAACAGCTTTGATCCTGCCCTTGATTTTTATGGGGATTACTGGGCTCAGGTAGGCTGTCGCGATGGGATATTTTATGTTTTAATGGGGACACTGTCACAAAGGCACGCTTTGGCTCAAACCCTTTACACCTATGTAATATTAGCAGAGGTACACTACAGTGATTGTTCTTGAAAGAGAAGAAAGTAAACTAGGTTTGGCAAGAACCATGTTTGATATTTGATAACCATTTTATTTTTGACAAATATAGTAACTGACTACTGTAGTTAGCTGCCGTATGGTTTTGCAGTGTCATGTGAACCATGAAGCAGACTCTGCTGTGCGAGAGACTACAAAGGAGTCAGTGAGTGGAGCAGGACAGGACTCATTACACACCAACAGATCGCAACAACTCTCAACAGCTCCTGCTTCTATCTTGGGTTTCTCTCTAAAGCCCTAACAAACTCCAGGTCTGAAGGAGCGGAGCTTTCAGTTCAGGGTTCATCAGTGCCAGTAAGCTGAAACCAGAGCAGAGGAAAAAGGGCACCTCTACGTATGGAAAGGTTTAGGTGAGTAGTAAACTCCCTCTTACGGAACTGATGAGAAACACCTGCGTGTCTGAGCAACGACGTCAGCCAGACGAATCAAAGCCAGGATGGATGATTGAGAGCGAGGCGGCACAAATCAAGACCTCTGATCACACAGTGCAGAGCAACAAAAATACATAGACCAACGGCTGAACGGCTGGTGCTGGAATGAAACCTCAAACGCACCATCAAAGACGCAATACAAACATAATAGAAATAACAGAAAACTGAACACATTAATCAAATACTAAACAACTGGAAGTCTGCATAAATAACCAAGATCCAAGGTCTAATCCATAATGAACGTCACGTTAAAGGAACAGTGTGTAAGATTTAGGGGGATTTAGTGGCATCTAGTGGTGACGATTACAGATTGCAACCAGCCGAAACTTCTCCTGGTTTAATTTCCGTCAGTGTTCATTGTTCAGGAGGTTCTAACCGGGAGCCGAATTATCCGCAGAGGTCTCTTCCTGTCCAAAACCAATGGACCAGGGGATTAAAACAGTTGAAAATACTAAATAAAGCTGTATCATCATGTTACAAATCAGTGTTTCTCCAATGGTGTTTGGCATGTTAGAGACAAGCCGCTTGCTCAGCACCTGCTAATGTGTGCTCACCTTTTTTCTCTGATAACTTAAAATCCAGACGTTCAGGAGGTTTTTACCGGGAGCCAAATTATCCGCAGAGGTCTCTTCCTCTCCAAAACCAATGGACACTGACATAGTTTTACGGTAAAAATTAAATGTTTTTCCATTGCGCTCTTTGTGGAGGGGCTTCTAACTACAGTGGCCCTGTTTGTCCAACACATTCTCACTCTGACTTGGTCATGGACCTTCCACGTCCTGATACGACGTGAAAGGTACCCTGGATGCGTTGGTTGTTGACGTTCTGGGAAACCGTGTCAAGTTCTGCCTGTTGCATGCATTGTCTTCTTTCAAAATACACTTCAGATCGTTTACATAGAGTATCTTTCAAAATAAACTCAGTATGTCAATACAACACCGCGATTTGACCTTTTTTTGATTTCAACAACTAACACACATGGTTAGATTTAGGAAAAAAGAAAAGGGTTTGGCTTTAGAATCTTGCGGGACACTAGCACCTTTTTCCTGGGTGAAAGTCCTAGTGCTTGTTGGACCCATACACCACCCCTCCTGCTTATCCTACTCAGACTTCAGCTGCTTTAAAGAGGCTCAAGCACAAACAAAATCAAGCCATTTTGAAAACAAATCCACCACAATGCATCATTTAATCTGTGTGTGAGGTTCAAAGTGACAGTCCCTTCCCCACTTTGTCTCTTGATTGTGCCATAAATGATTAAAACGAGGCACTGGGTTCTTTCTGGCTTCGGCGGCACAACATTTGATTGAAGTCATTAGAAAGACGCCTGTTGAAAACAATCAAATGAGGGCAGGGGAAACGCAAAAGAGCTGGAACTTGTCTGATCCTTTGGCCGCTGCTGCCAAACACTTCTCCCACCATGTGAAAAGAAGTGTGTTGGGTAAAACCAAGAAAGTGCCACGGGCAATTTAAACTAACTGCCCCAAGTTGCGAGCTATTTTGGATGGTGTAACCAGATATTTCTTGATTTATGCTGTCTTCATGAAACCCAATTACACCTCAACCAAGAGAGACGATTCTCGATGTTGTACATCAATTGAAAATAATTATAATCTGGATAATCGCAGGGGTTTGATGTTTCAATTTCCTCTTTGCGGGGAAGACGCGGCCGTTGGCAAATAGTATGTGAGCGGAAATGAAACACAAATGTCTCTCACCCTGTGGTCCCGGGTTTGTGATGTGTTTAAGGAGGGACCGTATGAAATGTGCCCTCCGCTGCCTCCTGGTGATGTGTGTTCTTATATGCCTACTGCGTGTATGTGTGAGGGTTAAACACACAGAACAGATAAAAGGGTTCGCCTATACGTTATTTTAAAGCATGGCTTCATCCAACTGTACTGTGTTTGTACAGTGTGTGTGTGTGTCTGTGCCTTGTGTGTTGGCGTCAGTACTAATAGGTCTGTCAGATGAGATGCTGCTGAGAGCAGTTGTCATAGACCGATGTCCAAACTGGCAGCATTCACTTTCCACTTCCAGTCCCTGGAGAGAGTTTGACCTGAGTGGAGTTACCACAATGTGCTCTCACACTGCCCAGTCGGTCATCTAACCCTGCACGCACACACACGCTCTCTCACACACACTCACACGCAGCCAATGCAACTCAGCTAACACACTTAAAGAGTCTGCTACTTAACCCTCCACTGACACCTTATTCATTATTCAGTATTATATTGTGCTAATCAGCCATATAAACAACTCAGTCTCAGTTTAAAGGGAAACTATGGAACTATTCAATGTTTTTGTGGCTAAGTGACGAATGGAGACGACACGTTTTGAATCTGGGAACACTGAGAGAGACCGCTGCAACCAGCTGTGGTGAAACAGGCTGCAGTTAATCCCTACGAATAATTGTGTCAATTTATGTCGATAGAAAGTGCTTGTTTTGCCACTGACAGGCTCAGATTGTTATTATGTGCCTGACAACATAACTAAAAGGAAGCTACAGAGAAATTCAACGTTTCTCCTTTTCTTTCACAGGTCTCGCTCTGACATCGTACGAGAGGTGACTTGCTGCAGGAGGACAACAGTGGAAACGTTGGTGACAGTTCGAGAGAGGAGCGCAGGGAAGAGTTTGTTGTGTTGGAGTACTGAACGTGTAGCTTAGTGTTGTCTAAAATATTGTCTTTCTTTTTTTTAAGATATTTTTGGGGGCTTTTTGCCTTTATTTGATAGGACAGCTATTGCATGAAAGGGGAAGAGAAAGGGGGAATGGCATGCAGCAAGGAGCCGTGGGTTGGAATCAAACCTGTGGCCACTGTTGCAAGGACACAGCCTTTGTATGTGGGGCACTGCGCCTGAGTACAGATGGTGTGACAGAAATTTATGGATTATTGGAATGACACTTTGGTCAATTTTGCCAGTTTTAGAGTGCTTTCACACCTGAGCTATTTGGTTCTGTTCAATGGAATTCAAGTTCGTTTGCCCCCTCAGTGTGGTTCATCTGAACACAGCAATCACACTCAGGTGTGCACCAAAACAACTGGGCTGAGACCCTCTTAAAGAGGTGGTCTCAGTCCGGTTACAGACGAACTCTAGTGCGGTTTGTTTGTGGTGAGAACGTGTTCTGACTCGATCCAAACCAACTGCAGTCACATGACACATTGTTTGGGTTAAACATGAGCATGTTACAGTCCTGGAGGATTATTAATGTGCACCTCCTCCTGTACTGCCTTAATATGCACATTCAGCACATCCAATGCATCAAAACATTGTTTTCTAGTTGGAGCCGCGCCTCGTTTTCAAACTGTATGGTTTGACTAAAATGAACAATGACAGCAATATAGTCCACGATGAGCAGCGCTAAAATCAACCTGCGTAGTTGTCCCTCCATTGTGACATTAGAAAGTGTCACATTTATCTTGCAAGTGTACTCTTCTTCAACGTTTGGTTTACTTCCTGGATTTTTCCCACATGGAAATTATGACCAATCAAGAGCAGCTTTCTCACACAAGGCATTTGATCTGGTCGGCTTGTAAATGCTGCCGTGAGAACACGAACCAACTCTAGGCAATTATACAGCTTTGGAACAAAATTAGTCCCTGATTCAGACCAAAGCAAAACAACTCTAGGTCTGAAAGCAGCCTGACTTGAACTTCCTGAAAGAGAACAAAGCCTGCTTCAGCTCAACATTCACTACTGTATTTAAATGTCCTTTCATACTGAATCGCCTTGTTCGCCTGTTTTATGTCCATTCTGTCAATTATTATCCCTTATTGTAAGGCTGCATTTCTTGTATGAAAGTGCTATATAAATAAAGCTTTATTACTATCATTACTTTTACTACTATTATTATTATTATTATTATTATTATTTCTACTTATACTTTACAATACAAATATTTTTTAAAGTATTCCTCATAGTGAGTTAAAATGATTTACTAACACTGCGAACAGTCCCTAAGAATATGGAATAATAGTTTTACAGTTGTGCCTAAAAATCAGAGATTAACATTACCAATAAAATCTTACTGATTCAGTGCCTCTTGCAGCATCTTGCTAGGGTGAACAACATTGTGAGTGAATTCTGAATTCAGTATAAAAAGTGGAATAAAATGTCTAACGTATCTAAAGGCAGCCTCATATTTCTTTGTGTCAAAGCGTCAAATGTGAAGAAAATGTCATTGAGGGTAAAATTAGAGTCGGATTCTTGGTATCACTATAGGTTATCTCACACCAAACTTTTTCTCATAAATTCCAATTTCCGCAGAAAATGTCAAAACAACAATAGCTCTTCCTGCCCTGGGTCAGGCTTCGGCCTGGAACACGCACAAATATATAATTCTCCTTGCGCATGCAAATTTTTAAGGTCACACAGAATCTGTGCAGTGTACACACGGCTTATGAAAAACTCCCACTGTGCTCACAGATGAGGCTGAGTATACAATGCAGCCAGAGGACAGAGACCTCAGCCGAGATTTAACAGGAAAACAGCATGCCAGTGTGCTGGCAGGCCAGGAGACATCTCACAAAGAAAACAGTCCTGTGTTATCCCTACCAGAGTCGCCCGTGTTGGCCATTTCGCCTTTTCTGCAGAAAGACCTGTTTAGTTTTTGACTGATTTTACAGTAACAACTACTGTCTAAGGTCTACAATAACCACACCACTCGTGCTTTTATTGGAAATGAATAAAAGAAGCAGTGACCTCACTGTGTTCGACTGGACCACCCTTAAGTGAAAGCTCCCAGAGTAAATCAAAGTGTCGGAGTTTGAAGCCTCCGATGAAACAAATCTCCACGTCAGGCGCCTATGTTGAGATTTCCCATCTTGAAACGCTGTTTTCGCGCCGAGGCGGGGAGGCACAGCTGCAGAACATCCGTGTCCTGATGTTTATAAGTGAACCTGGAAATCCTGCAGAGCTCTGTCACCGCTTTTAACGAGCCTCCGCAGAACGCAACGCACGTGCAAACACATAAACATACGCAAACAAACACACATGCACACAACTACACACGCTTTAGGAGAGAAAATGACGACACTGCACAACAGTCCAAGTGACCTCAACCTGCTTATACCTCAGTGTTTTTCTCCTTTACCAGCGCTTCTATGAACACGCTCATTTATTTAGAAAAAAAAATGTAATTCTTCTCCTGCTGCAGCCATTTTTCCTCTCAAATAAAAACTGCATTGAAATCAAAATGGAATTCATCCATCTCTGTCTCGGGGGCTCTTATTAATAAATACAGCCAGGCTGTGGTTTGAGTGCTGCGAGGAGAGGAAGAGGAAGAGTGTGCGCTTGCACTGGGGTGTATGTGCATGATGGAGATTAACTGTGGGAGAAAATGTAGTACTGCTTGTAATGCTTGTAGCTTTGTTGTGTTTGCAGGAGAGTGTTTGCTGCCCAGAGGACAAGTAGAAGGCAACCAGATCCAAATGACTCTCCCTCTGTGTGCATGTGTGTGTGTGTGTGTGTGTGTGTGTGTGCGCTGGTGCTGGCTCAGCAGGCTTCGAGTCCGCTTCATTCTCCTCCCTGATTGCATTGGCCTTCTGTCCACCTAGCCATTGATTCCCATGCCCCAGCCAAGCACTTTTCTGTTTGCCTTGCTCTCCTCTCAATACCTACAACCAAAGCTGCCTCAATACTGGTATTACCACTGTGTTACCTGTATTAGTGCGGAGGTCAACGGGTTTAAGAGGGGACGGTTCATGTGGAGCGGAAGATGCACGGCTTAAGGAACCTGACATCGTGACTTACGCCCTCCTGCAGTGGTGAAACAGAGAGCGGCTTGCGCAATCCCAAAGGTCAGAAGGTGCTGTTTCATCATTCTGAGGTCTATCACTTTGACTTAAGTTCAATTATCGGTATTTGAAGTCCTGTGAGGAAACATTTGCAAAAGGTTCACGGGGGTTAGAGGTAAAGTACATAAAAGCCTTTATTCCTCCGTCCAAAACATCCCATCCAAGATGACATCTTAGTTGCTGAAATATCGATTTCACACACACACACACACACACACACACACACACACACACACACACACAAAATAACCTCATAACCTTCAGCTGCAACTGTCCCTCCAGCACTGGATCAAAATCACGCAACCTGCTGTGAAACTGATATTAGCTTTAAAGGGGAGGGTTCCAGGCAGGCGAAAAATACAGAGGTCACATTGTATTTTTGTAATAGCTCTTTATCTCACGAGCACGTCTTTAATCTGTCCGATCGTACAATGAAGACGTTTCAAGACTCTAATGTGTGCCGTCTATGACATGGTGAGATTTGATCTGGCTCCTCCGACGCAGTTTGAGTATGAGCAACCGTGCATTAGCGCCGTCCCGTCATTCACGCTCAGCTACGAGGGAGGTTTCATAATGGGCGGAAACATGAAACCGGACGCAGAGGTGGGAACGTTTGCAGACAGAGAAATATTCTCCAGAAACACAAAGGAATGCAAGTCAAGCCTTTGAAGATTAGAAACCTAAGCAGACTGTCTGATAACGTACTCTGACAGGAGAGTTTGACAAAGAGGGTTCTGAGATGCCTTTTGTACCTTTTTTTTTTTCTTTAAGAGGAGCACAAGGCACTCACCTGTGTGATTTGATTGGAGAGCACTTGATGGACGCTGACTGTGGAAGCAAAGAAAGGTCAAAATAATCACAATTTCATGAGCATTTTAAACTCAAATATCACTGAAATTGCAGCACTAAAATAAAACCATCAACCTGAAGTAGGGCTGCCCCTGATAGTCGACCAAATGTCAGTCGACCAGGTCATTAGTCAGCAAGATTTCATCGGTCATTTAGTCGCAGAAAAAAAATTGGAAAACTCGGTTAGGAGTTTCGCTTTGTCAAAATAAATCAAACCTTAATTTGAAAGGACTGACACAGGAAGTGGCCACGCTCAGCAGTCAGACAGGAGTCACATTACAAACCAATCACAGCCGACAGATATCTTTCCCTTCTTCTGTAAATATTCAGTCTCATAAATAGAGTAGCACCCAGCGCCCGACCTCGCGTTTTCCAGACAGTTAAAGACAGTGTTGGACCCCTAATTTCCAGGGCTGGTACCTGCAGTTATTCCACAGGCTAGTTAATAACATGTCGGGCAGGAAATCCAAAGTGTGGGATCATTTTGAGAAGGTGAAGGGCGAACCCAAGGTGATACGTAAACTCATCTTCATTGGTCGACTACAAACATGACGTATCATCTGAAACATGGAAGTAGCTACATGCCCATTAGCCCACAGCGTCATTAACAGGCGGCTCGCTCAGTGTGTGACGTGCACTTGTAGATAAAATATAGCCCTATATTAATGAAGGTTCATTAGTACGGTTTTGTATTTCTCTGTAATGTAGCACAGTGTTAACAATGTTACTGATACTATTCTTTCTTGCACCTTCAACTCAAACCATTGTGTTGCCCCGCCCAAAATATATAATCAAATAATTAAATTAATATCATTAACATGCGGGCAACTAGTCAACTAATGGCCCTAAATGACGACTATTGGTCGACTAGGAAAATTCTGAGTCGGGGGCAGCCCTAGTATTCAGTTCAGAATTTGAAAATTGGAGCCACTTGAATTTAGTTTTTCGCATACTGCACCCTGCAGATTGCATCTTGGAACTGAATTTGTGTTGAAAAAAAAAATACTTCAACATCATAAATTCAGCTGTATTTGAATTTCAACATTAAGTTTGCAGTTATTCAATTGCTTTCAAGATTCAAATCCTTACTTCCATACTATCTCACCACACTATAAACCATGGAAAAGAAACAGAGCAACAAATATGAAGAGAAAAAGACAGTGTGAGGGGAAAAACAAAGAGCAGACAGACCGACTGAAAGAATTTCTCGTAATGAATTCACTCTTACACGGGGCCAGGCGCTTTAATGAAAATCAATAGTGTAATTTTCTACTTAGATAACCCAATCCCTCGAAACTGATTCCCTCATTTCCTCCCGGTGCATCTTCGATTATTCAATCAAGGAGGCGACCGCAACAGCACCTTGGTGCGGAGATTATAGTTTTAAAGTCAGTCAACTCCAGCCCTGGGGTCAATCTCACACAGAGTTCATGGCGATTTCAGCCGCCCACTTCAAACGCTCAGATTCAGTAGCTGTTTGTTGTATAATCCCTCTCACTAAGACAGGCCTCTTATTTATGACTTAATCAATGTAGACCCTCAGACCTGGAGGCCAATCGATGTGATTACAGGGCTGTTAGAAATCTGTAAAGACTTGCCAAGCCCCGGTTCAATTGTGCTGATTGGGCAGCTTGAGAAGGTGCCTGTAGGTTGTCAGTCATCGAGGTCTCACTCACGTAACATCCAGGGGTTTTACAGAAGGCTAATCAGGGGGAGCTTGTCGTGTTTGTGCAACTTAAGCCACCATCACAAAATTTGTCTTACTGAGCGCCGACCCTGACTCCTCACTCTCAGTGTGCTTAAGTTCTCCCCTGAGACATTTAAAGACCTTTTAGCACTAGCGGAGCACCTTCTCTGCTACAGTCTTATTTTCACATTGTTAAAGTGTTTAGATTTGGGTGGGCTTAGTTGTTTTGGGCAGATTTCATTGTGCCACACTGTTGAGCTTCCTGCCAGGAAAGTGCTAACGGTAGTTGTAAATGGAAGGTAAGGCAAGCCATTATAAATGTGTCTAGACACATAAACCATGGTGCTAAGGGTGAAATAGTCAGAGAGTAAATTTAAACATGATACATATAACATACAAGTTATAGTGTTTTTCAGTGCCAAGGAGGCAACATTTGAGTGCTTGTTTAAAGGTCCAGTGTGTAGGATTTACAGCGATATGCTGGAAGAAATGGAATATACTATAATAAGTGTGTTTTCTTTAGTGTATAATCACCTGAAAATAAGAATCCTGTTTTTTATTACCTTAGAATAATTATCTACGGAGACCGTCATGTTGTTTTGTCGTGTTTCTACAGCAGCCCAGACCGTAAAAATCAAACACTGGCTCTAATTGAGGGGTTTAATTACTGCGTCCCTTTCTTTTGGAGAGGAAGAGACTTCTGTGGATAATTTGGCTCCTGAAAAATGACCACTGAAGGAATTCTAACCAGGAGAAGTTTCAGGTGGTTGCAATCTGCAATTCGTAAGCCCATTCAGACCAATGATTCGAGACTGAGATGAAACTGTATTAGAACGTTGCAAAGAAAAGTTGCAGCGGTGTGAACTGCCTGTCTGAGCTCGACTCAAGCCGGCTGATGGTGTCACCTGCAGCTCAGCTGCAAATCGCCGGTGGCTGGTTTTAGAACGTAAAGCACGTCACCTGTTTCAACAGCCAATCAGCTCGTCTTGAAGTCCACTGGTCAAACCTAAATGTCGGCAGGTGCTCTGTCCCTGCCAAGCCCTCTGTTTTCGTCCTCACGCTGTGCCGGTGTCAGACAGTGGGTCACTGCTGCTGCTCGCTGCCCCCAAACACACACATTCTCATTGACTAACTACTTGGTGCTGCTTACATATAAATACAGTCCATCTAATGCTTGTTTTTGTTTGTTTTTCCGCCGTTTCATCACTACTACAAATGCAGCTGTAGCCAGTCTCTCACTACCACTATCCTCATTCATATTTTAAGAAGCTACAAATTATATTCAGCCACAAAATAAACCTGAAAAGCTGGAAATCAGAACAGAAGTACAGAGAGTTGTTGCATAGAGATGATACACCATCTCATCCAGTTGTTTTTCGAACGTTGCTGGATGGGGCATTGCAAGTAGTTGAGTGGTTCAACTTGTCTCGTGGCGAATCTTTGGTCCGAACTGGGCTTTACAGCTTGATGCCACTAAATCCCCCTGAGTCTTACCATACACTGTAAAAATAATGGATTCCACGAGTTCGGCATCAGTTCAGTTCATCTTGGCTTTTTGGCGCCAGAAGTGACCATACTCGAGCGAGAGGGTGCACTGTGGGGGAGCGAGGGGTGGATCTGACTGAGAAGCCGAGAGCAATATCCACAGACAGCCTGTCTCTCAAAGCAGCCTTCCCTTAATAATGTGTAGCTTTAGGCCTCAGTAAAATGTAAACGGGTGAGTTATACAAAATTCAACCCCTGTACAGTTGTCACGAAAGAGGAAATTGGCTACAGAGACCAAAACCTTATTTTATACCAGGCTGTAAACATGTTTATTTCTGCTGTAAAGTTGGGCATTTTACCATGAGGGTCTATGGGAATTGACTGGCCTCAAGTAGCCAGTCAAAGAATTGCAGCTTTTGGCACTTCCCTATTGGCTTCAATTTTCAGCCTTTCCATTTCCATTCCTTTAAAAATAAAAAGCAAATGTATTTTCTCCAACCAATGATATATGTTGTATCACTGTCTAGTTAAAAAGAGATTTGGGGATAGAGAAGAAATACAATTAAAAGATCATTATTTATGATGTTTCTGAAGTCAACCCCGATCTGTATTTCACAATCCGTACCTGCCGAAGTCTATAAATCAACGTTATCATGTGCTGGGACTTCATAAATCTCAATATGGACATGAAAGAGGGGCCTTCGCTGATGCCTTGCCAAAAGCGATTGGGAATCTCATGAAACGGAATCAGCATCCAGATGCAGCGAGCGTGGGTTTCTGTTTTGTATTTAATCTGTGGTCCGATCTGGAGCTGAGGTAAGCGTGAGCTGATCGCTACCAACAGCTGGTATGTGCTCGTTTTCATTGTCTGGATCATCTTTCTCTTTTGGACGGGCAGAGCAAAAAAACAGGGCTCATGAGATGGACATGTAATGTTTCTGGCGGGGAGAAGATGGAAAGACAGGAGGTGAAACAGGAAAAGGTGGTATGAGAGGACAAGTGAGCGTCAGAGACAAGAAAGAGCCGCTGGGCCTCATCGTACCTGATCAAACAACTTGACAGTGTGTCAACACACATCTGGAGCAGATATATCGCCTCCTTCCCATTGTGAAACTATCTCCTCCCCTCCTCCACATTCCCGCGATGCTTTGTGATCCTATTAAGAGGAAAACACATTTGATATCAGTGCAGTCTTACTCCATTATAACAAATGCTGATCAAGAGCAAGACTGACCATGAAGACATAAATAAAGCAAAACTATGTTAATTACATGAGTTGAACTTCTCAAAAGACTCCTGAAGGTCTGCAAGCACTTGGCACAGATTCCACTCCTTTCAGTCTCTTGTTTGCACTTGGACGCCTACTCTTGTTTTTATGAACTGCCCCTTTAATCCCATGCGACCGCAATTGATGCAAACAACACGGGGCACTGGAGTATACATCAGGCAATTGCACAAACACAAACATGTCCTAACATTTACAGCAGTGATTGAAGTGGAGGCCTGAAAAATCTTGGAGAGGCAGAATGAGCCCATTTCCCAAGGGCGGGCGCAGTGCATGTGCGAGGGGTTGAGCGGTGACCATGTGTGATTCGAGGCATGTTCGGAGCATTATTCTTGGCGTGCGGACGCGTCGCATCTGATATTACTTCCGTACTGTAATAATAAACCTCATCATCTCTTCGGAAACGACAGATAGAGTGTTCTGGAGGGTACAGACCTTCCTGAAATTACATACCAGATGCTGAGGGCATCTCTCCTGCCTGATATTTACAGCAATGAAAGCCAATAGTAATGAATGTACCATGACGCCTTCAGCTGCCTCAAAATGGTTGACACAAGGCTGAATCAAATGTTAGTCTGTGACGTATGAAAGAGGAGGAAAAAATAAATGAATCGAATGAGTCATGAAAGAAAACAACTGACATCACGGATGAGTAAAACGATGTTTGTAGATTTAGTCCCACACATGGTATGAAGATTCACAAAAACAGAAACAGATTAATTACTCAGGCACATTCACATATATACAAACACACACAAACACGCCATCCTGAAAGCCTCTGTGACATAACTGTATGTGTGATCATTAAGTGACTGTGACAGGTTGTTTTGCCCAGGCTGCCCTCTCTGCATCTGTTCCCCATAGTGCCTCATTAGTGGAATTCCTCAGGGAGCTGATGGGCAGGTCAGGGAGAGGGTCCCAGACCTCTGCTGTCTGTGAGTCTGACAGAGCTGATAACGTTGAGGTCTGGACAGGACAGGGAAGAGGGAGGAGGGAAAGCAGTCTGATCCAGGACCCCTGACCTCAGTGCCCATGATCTGATGAGAAGGTGACGCTGAGGAGGCGTGTGAATAAGGCAGCCCAGCATGCAACCTCAGCTCCTTGTGGCTTTCCTTTAAAGGTTTGCTGCTGTATCCTGAAGCCTTTACTTAATGTGAACAACACAAGATGTGCTAGCTGAGTCATTAAAGGGTCAAGTCATTCAAATAGCAAAAAATATATAAATATATGGGGTGGGCATCAGTAGTTGTTCAACATATGGAGTAATTGCTGCCAAAGCCCCATATGTAAACATGACTTTTATATATTTTACACATCAAAATGGGTCAAATTTTATTTATTCGTAGAGCTGCGTGCAATTTATTGCTTCGCTTAGCGCCTCTTTTGCTCTCTCTGTATATCATAAGACTACTGCTGCAGGATTGTGAGCTTTGCACCAGGAACCAGTTGGTGAGGGTCCATGCAAGCACACACACAGTGACAGAGCTAACTGTTAGCATCACACAGCTAACCTAATGTTTATTAACTGGTTCAATGACAGAGTTGAGCTGTTTGGGGGGGCTTTGTGAGTTTATTGGGACTGTTTAACAGCTTGGATGTTAGCCGCTGCTGCTGTGTTAGCTTATGCTACCTGATCAAATGGTGAGAGTCCAACCACAAACACACAGTGACAAAGCTAACTGTTAGCATCACACAGCTAACCTAATGGTTTGTAACTGATTTAACAACAGA
Organism: Epinephelus moara; assembly: GCF_006386435.1. Taxonomy (NCBI): domain Eukaryota; kingdom Metazoa; phylum Chordata; class Actinopteri; order Perciformes; family Serranidae; genus Epinephelus; species Epinephelus moara. The sequence goes on from NC_065528.1 coordinate 23,638,705, forward strand.
GTCGAGCTGTTTGGGTGTCCATGTGAGTTTATTGGGACCGTCTAACAGCTTGGATGTTAGCCGCTGCTGTTGTGTTAGCTCATGCTAATTGGTCAGACGGTGAGACCCCTTGCAAACACATATGCACAGTGACAGAGCTAACTGTTAGTATAACACAGCTAGCATTACCTAACCATTATGGTTTTATGACAGAGTCAAGCTCTTTGGGTGTCCGTGTGAGTCCGTTTATTTTTTTTCTTTTCTTGTATTTTTAATTTTTTTTTTGCATCAATATTAATTGCATGAGATGGCCAAGCAGTCACACACATCCCCTACATGTGACTACATAATAGTACAAGAACTGTGTATGGGTTTTTAAGCCTGCACTGCAACTGAGCGAAGCCCATTGCTCATGTCAGTGTTAATAGAAAATCCTTGCATACTAAGTGGGTTTTTTAATGCGTTTTGGGGGGGATTTTTGCTGCAAACCATGCAACGGCCATTAAAAAAGCACTATTTGTGGGGCCCCTAGCATTGAAAAAAATACATTTGACTTTTAATGGCCATGTCTTCCCAGAGAAAAAAAAGCCCTAGTTATTCAGCAGAATCCACAGACCACACTGTCAACAACTTTCACTGGAAGAACTGCAAATCCTGAGAACCAAAAACAAAAGTCCATTTACCTCCATTGTATTCGGGTAGTGGCAGAAATCTTGGTGGGTATCTCAAAACATCAGCAGATAAAACAAAAACTGTATGGGTAATTTGTGTGAACTGACCGTATCACCTCTATCATCTCTCATGCTTATCCCTCTCCCCTATTTCCTCTTCCCTCACCGTTTATTTCACCAGACCTTCCCTGTCGGATGCGTTTCTCTCACCGACTCGTTCTCCATCAGCAGCTTGCGATTCCTTGATAGCATTTGTGTAATCAGTGTGAGTTGCAGATAAATATCAGTAAACAGTGAGTGACGTCCCCCAGCTGGTTTTCATTTTTCTGCTGTCTTAGCGGGTCAGTCAGCGTCTTACACCGGATCACAAAACCAGAATGTGATACCTCGCAAATCCCAGTAGACTACTGAGGTTTGACCACTGATGTCCCTGAATTATAAACTTGCATGAGTGCACACATATGTACACAAAATGCATTCACATTCATGATCAACACCTCAGTGATGTACTCAGATATATGCTTACACACATGTACAAACCCAGGAGCCTGAAGATAAATCATAAATCACTATTTTTTTTTAAAGAGACAGCATCTGTGAATGCCCTCGATTCATATTCTTTGGTCGCTCAGCACTCAGTGTTACGAGACATGACAGGTGTCAGCTAATATTCTTTTCCATATTAGAGGGATTTTCACCTTTAGTCAATACCTCCTTTTGAAGCCAATGGGACTTAGGTTCTTTATGCCTCTTATCCGAGGGTGAGAGGAAGTTCACAGACCATCAATGCACATGAACAGCTTTCACAAGCAATCTAACTCAGTCTGCGTCTGCTCCAGCTGAGTAGCCATGGGCCTCTGTCTTGGAGTCAAAGTAACTTGGCACCAATGTCAGTTTGTCCTATTGGGAGCGCAAAACAACCGGTTAATGAGATAATTCCAAATAAATCTGACTGAGAATCAAACTGTGTAAGAACATGTCTGGTTTATAATACGGAGGGCCAACAGATGGGAAGTGAAGGGTTAGAGATGGACAGAATGTAACCTGAGCAAAATTATAACAGTAAGATTATCCTTTAGATCCTTCTAAAAATACTCTGTATAGACTCCCAGGGATGGGATGATGCATGGTTTTATTGAGGATCAGGATAAAAAACACAATGAACTGACTGTGGTGAATTTCAGACTAACACAATGCTACTATTTTATTATATATTTATCCTTTATTTATGCAGGGGGACCTGATTAAAAAAAAGATGTGTTTCCAACCTGTGAAAAATATTTGATTCTACAAAATGTAAGGTTAAGTGTTTCCATAAGTTTAGTGCCATTTTTAGACTTTTAAGCATAGATTGTATAAAAAAAATGGACGTAGCCACGTTACATTACCCATTAGATTGTGGACTTCCACTCTGAACCCTCGAGTTTGGCATTTTGAATTGTTGGAGCCAGAAGTGACCATATTTGAATGAGAGGGTGGAGCAAACCCTAATGGTAGCTGCTAGCTTTGTTAGCATGGCTCATTTACAGCTATGGTTAACTGTGAAAATGCTAATGCTAATTTTTGCAAGCCCCCCCCCCCCCCCCCCCCCAAAAAAAATAAAAATAAAAAATGTTTAAGAAAATACCAGAAAACCAGAACATCCAACTCTTTAGAGGGTCTTTTAGTGCAAGCGAACGCTGAGCAAGACTTTTTTAGCAGACCAAAATGTTACAGTTAACTTTCATTAACTGAAATCACAGATTGTGATGGGTACAATTAATCTGTTGCACTGCATCCACTTTTCGCATAGTCAGATGTGATTTGTAGCATTTGTGGTGTGGTTTTGTTGATCCGTTAAATACTGCTTTGTATTTTATTTATGTTTTGCTTTGTATTTTTGCATTTATGTGTCTTTATCTTATCATATGTTATGGTATCATATTGTACCTTAGCGTATCGTATCGCATCGTATCTTATGGTGTGGTATGGTATGGTATCGTGTCTTATTTTGAAAAGTGACAGCTAAAAGTCAGGTTCACGATGTCCTGATTTCAACCTTTGTTCAAATTCTTTGGGGAGTTTAGAAAATATACATTGTGTGAAGAACCCCAAAAGTCTCTGTGGCGGCCATCTTGGACTTTCAAAATGGCGACCACCCACAACCTGTTTTTAGCTGGATCCCTCATGATAAATCAAATTGGTTCTGAGTTTAGTAGTTAATTTGGATAATTTTCAAGCCAAAAAACAAATGCAACCATTTCCAATACCTTAAAAATATAATAATGTGTTTCGTATCAGGTAAATCATGCTGTATCTCTTGTTATTGCATCTCTTATTACTACACTTCACAACTGGCTAGGTAGTGTTAGCAGCTGGCTTTGGAAAAACAACAGCAAAGATTACCTGAGTGGCTAGTGTTAAACATTGGTTGACATAACTAGCTAATATTAAACACAATACGTTATTTAGCAGTTGTTAGCTGAGAACTTGCTTGACAGCTAAGACATTTGCGTAACTTTCAGCCTTAACATTAAAAAAAAGTGAGTCATATAAAAATTCACCCCCAAAACTGTTTAGTACCAGACTGTAAACATGTTTATTTACGCTGTAAAGTTGAGCATTTTAACATTCTAAGGGGACTGACTCGCCCTTGGAGCCAACTTCTAGTGGCCATTAGAGGAACTGCAGTTTACTATAGTTCATTGATTTTTTTTTTTTTTTTTTTTGCTTAGTTTTAAGCATATTTTGATGATTATTGGCAAAACACTGCAATTAGTTTGGCCGGGATAATCATGACACCAAATTCCCACATTGGCCTACACTCCCAATACATTTCGGATATGTGACAAACTTTACTAAAGCTCTGAGTGCAATCATTTTAATGAGTGAAATTTCACTGTAATGTGTGTTGTTTTACCCTCGTCCATGCCCCTCTCATTTATTTTCCCCGCAGTGAAATATGTGACATTACAAGCAAACTAATAGCACTACATTTGCCTAATTTGTTAAAGTTTAAAATAAAATACGTCTATTTCCGTTTATACCTCATGAGTTCAGTGAATAATATTTTTGGTACCAACACAAACTTGTGCAAAATATAAAATTTAATGAGGAACCATAAAACATGCGGCGAGTTACCACTAACTTCATGCTGAATGGAGTGTTTCAGATTTTTAATGGTGAACACATTCCCATTTTCTGAACACAACTCCTCTTCCAACTATTGATAAAATGTGCAGCTAACAGCCTAATAGGTCGTGGTTGGCCTTACAGTGCAGACGAGCGCCAAGCCTTCACTTAGGATCCTACACTGCTTTTATTGTAGGTAAGCCACAGTCCAGAGTGCTGCGTAGAAAAATAGTCAACCCTCTCACCTTATTCTTTTCCTGTCATACACTCTGAGCCATATTTTGCTTGTCGTGCATGCTCTGTTTCCCCATTGCATCACTCACACAGAGTGTAGTTAACTATTGGCAGGTACTCCAAAATCTGGTTGCATTTAATGAAAAGTGACTGCCCATTTTAAACAGGCCTCAAATATGAAACTGCTCTCCCTCCGCCTAATCCCACAAGGCTACGAATATCCATATAAATATGTCACATTTGTCTAAATCCACAGATTTGACAGGCCACAGTACAAACCATCATTTAAGGCTGACAGACACCATGGCCCACAGAAAAAATAAAGAAATAAAGAAAATAAAACAGCAGCTCCATTTTACAATTCCATCTTCCTTCCATTTTGGTTAAATTAAAATCTCCCTGCTTCCCCCAGCCTGAAGAATTTCAGAGGGATTTTTCAGCATCAGCTTAAACAGGAATTGTATCCAGATGTGGCCTGAGCCCGGCTCACGGTCACTCAGGGCTGGAGGGGCAGAATAGGTGAACGGGGTAAGAGGGACAAAGAGGAACCACGTGGTTTTCGGCACACTCCAAGATGCACTGAATAAACATGGCCCCGCTGTGACCCATTCTATCCAGCGTCACCCTCAAGGGGCTCCTGCAGGTCCATTAAACCTGTTCAGATACCTCAGGGCTGACCTGCCCTATTTCAAACTCAATCAGCGTCCCACAGGAGATCTGTTATATTGCTGTACGGCTACAACACAGCCACTACACCACAACAAGGGCCTCTATTACTGGAGAGTGAGCGCATATACCTACAGGAAAGGCTCTGGCTCCACTGAAGAAAAACAATTCAAGCACAAAATTGAGTTTTGATTCTTTTGCCTAACAATATCCAGCACACAGACACACAATGGAGGCATGGAGTCAGTCCCACAGGATAACACGCATGGCTTCTAAAAGGTTATTTTTCATGTATGCATCGTAGAGCCGTGTCTAAAATCAGCCTCTCTCTTCCCCTGTAATGGATTCCTGTGGCTGCGCTTGGCCGTCATGCTCAAGTTGGCGGGTTGCATCATGAAAACAGTTGAAAGAATTAGACTTGCGCATTTAGCTGACGTCCTCTCGTTCCGTCGTGTGTAAAGCAAAACAGAAACCTGGCACCGATGTTAATCACAAAATGGGCAATAAGTGCATTTTCTAATACCACCCATGGTTAGTTACGCATGGGGGATTTTTGATGACTAATGGCACATCGTTCAGTCCTACCTCATCCCTCACCCCTGCATCACCCTTTCTGGAGGATAGTCGAACAAGGATGCATCGATTTTGTATTCAAGGAAACAGGAAAAAGCTTCCACTATCTTAGGCCAAAAGAATTTAAAACTAACAATACTGCATTTTCACACAGAGTAAAACTCACACATGAACTTGAGACCTGAAAAACCCAGCTCTCAAAATAAATCTGACTCAAACACGGAGCAGGGAAATTAATTAGTACAATTAAAACATCTCAGTTGCTTTCACTCCGTAACATGCTCGGATACAGTAATGTCACCTCAGCAGCTCTTCCTCACATTTGAAGTCTGTAACCTACTTTTGTCTCAGGGCTAGCGGTGACTCTGCAGGCATTATCGGCTCTTTTTAACACCGACACTCGCAGCACCAGGATCAGCACTGCAGGCACTTCTTTTCACATGCATGAAGAGTAATTATGGAACACTCGCAACTCATTGCCGTTCTCCCTGTGCCATAGCAACTGTAATTACCTATTCCTGCATCGCATTCCCAGGAAAAGTCTATCGATTCCAGCTGGGATGGGGAGCTTTCCACTGCTCAGAGCAATGAAGACCAAGCAGAAGATGTGTTTTTATTTTTGATTAACAGAATCATCATTAACCAGTAAAGTCATTTTTTTATTGCTTTAAGAGCTGGGATATGTTTTGAACATGTTTCAGGGCTGCACAATATGTCTTTTTTTATCTTCATCGCACTGTCAACCTGCATTGAGTCAGTTGAAAGTCCATCCTTCCATCCTCCTCCATTTTCATCTGCTTATCACCCCACGGAGGAAACTCATTTCAGCCGCTTGGACACTTCGAACCTTGAGCATCTCGCCCGGTATGGGGACACCAGGGCCCCCTCCTGAAGCTAGACCTGGGGGGAGCTCGTCAGCAAGCGTTTGACTTTCAGTTCAGTTTTAAGGTTTTGGTGAAAATGCATGTGTTTGGGAAGTACTGAGCATGCGACTGGATTGATGAGACCTGGATTATACTGCACAAGTGTAAGAGTTGGTAAACAGATGTTTTGATAGAGTTTTGCTGTTATTAAATGTGGTCTCCAATCAATTCATGAGTCGATATGTTCCCAGTTTTTTGTGGCTGATGTATTCCTTTAAAGGAATCTGCGTGGGAGTGAATATTTATGTTCTTGACTGCACCTGATTGGTATCTTCCAACAGCAGAAAAAGTATAAACGGCAGCTTGTTTTTTTTCCAGGGGTGCATGGCAGTGTCAGGTCATTTTATTCAAAAGGTTTTCATTGCTTTGTTTTTGTTAATACAACAGATCTTTCCTGGATAATAATAGACCTCGGAATAAAAGCTCTGTTCATATTTTCCAGTTTAAATATAGCAACAACCGTTAACAGGTGAAAGGTTAACTTTTCATCTAACATTAATTAATCACAGTGTCGAAATAATCTGTGTTTGGAATTAGATTAAACACAACCTGACAGGAGGAAACCATCTAAAGGTTTGGCTCTCAGAAGTTACACTGTTGTATAAAAGAAAGTATTTACTTTTCCCATGGCTCATCACTGACTGTGATTGGTTATTCACACGAGGGGCACGAAATCAACCTCTCTGCTTCCACATACCAGATTTCACCGGGCAGAGAAGTTATTCTGGGGCTGCCACAAGATTATTTGGATGCTTGTCAAGGCTTTAAATTGAAAACCACAAACATTCAGAGTGCTTCCCCCCCAAACTCTTGACTAATCAGACTGGAGACTTGGAGTACAGTGAGTGGTTTTCTCACAGGTACCGGCAAGGCAGCAATGAACCCCCCAAAGTGGGTTTGACTCCTCCACAAGTGGCCCTTTGCTACAAAATCAAGGCATCTGCCAAGAAGTATTCCAGTCACTGGCTTTCTGATTTTTCCCATACCATTCCGTGCTGAAAATGAAGCCTTTCTGCTCATTGTGGATGTGTTGCAAGTTTACGCTGACCACTTTGTGATGGCTTAACTATGTAGAGAGAGTGATAAAAAAGAAATGTCTGGCTTTTCAAGAGCAGCTAAACCCACACATAAAAGCATCCACAAAAATGTTATGAGGTTATTGGTTGCTTAAATGGATATCACAATAGCCGAGAAGGAACTGTCAGGCGATAAATAAGAGCATATTATCATGTCGACTATTGCATTTCAAGATGGTCGTAACAACTAACAAACAGATGACCTACTGAATAATGTACGTGCAATGATAACTTGAGGCCTTGTTCCATTGTTCCAAATTATGTGTTTTAGAGAAGAAATGTTTACAAGGGTCAAAAAAGAAACTTCAGTCTGACAAGTTATTTGTAGGAAACCATGCAAGACAACACGTGGTTGCACGGCATACACACACTTGCACGGCTGTGATAACCGATGTTTGAAAATGTCGGTTGTTGTGAATTTTCATTTACTGAGCAGGCTGAAGGTGGGTAAATGGTTGAAAGGGATGAACAGGATAGGGAAGGAAGATACATAACGAAAGGACACATGCTGAAATTAATGTAAGAGAAATTGAAGACATGGAAAAGTCGAGAAACGAAGCCAGGACCGTAGAACTACATGGTCCGTTTGCTGTTGGAGTAGTGAAAAACCTTTGCAGAGAAGGATGCAACAAAACATTGCAGTGCCAAGTGTTAACAGAAATAAACTTTCAGAAAATCAAGCACTCCCAGGCACTGAATTCAAACACACCTGAAGGTCTCGTCAACAATGTCTGATTTGATGTCCAGCTGAATATGCAACGCAAAGCTAGAGGGCAACCACCAACCGAGGCCATGTATCACACCATCCATACATCCATTATCAATAACCACTTATCCTATTGAACGTCATAGGGAGACTGGTGCCTATCCCAGCTGACACTGGCCGAGAGGTGGGGTACACCCTGAACAGGTCCCCAGACTATCACAGGGCTGACACATACAAACAATCATTTATGCTCACATTCACACTTACGGGCAATTTAAAGTCACCAGTTCACTTGTATTTTACTTTCAACATCGACAAATATTAAAATACTTATGCCATACCTGCAAATCAGATCACAAAATTACAAACTTACTTACAAAATTTCTTGGGGAACGTATACAACTTCCTGAAACAACTAACTGTGAAAATAAATTCATAACAATGATAAAAAAGAAAAGTCACATAGGTAGCAAAATTTACAAGATCATAAATGGTCTGAAAAATACTATCAACATCTTCCTAGAGAAAACCTAGGAGAAAGATCTAGATGAGAAAATAGATCCTGAAACATGGGCATCAATTTGGCAGAAATTACATAAAATATCAAACTCAGCACGAAATAAAACAATAAATTATAAGTTTATTAACAGGACGTAATAAAACAATAAATTATAAGTTTATTAACAGGACGTATTATACTCCAAGAAAACTTAAACTTATGAATTTATATAATAATGAAATGTGCTGGCACTGTAATAAAGAAAAAGGTTTATTTTTTCATATGATATGGCAATCCAATCATACTTTCAGCTAGAAACTCCATTCAAAATGGAAAATATTCATCATTTTGCTGACTTTTTACATATGATTCAACTTTTCAATTCCATTCAAACTTTGTTATAATGGAAGTCAATGAGAAAATCCTTCAAACTCACTCATCTTCACCCACACATCACGAATTTATACATTGACGTAGAAACGCCATTCCAACTCTCAAACATTCACGCTGCCGTCGACTTTCAATATCTCTTTTAGTTTTTCTACAAAGTCAGTTTAAAATACATGAAGTTTTCAGCCCTTCTCAGACTTTATAATGGGTGTGTATTGTGTGAGCTAGAGTGGGTGATGTCATCGCTAGAGTGGAGAGCAGCTGTAAACTCATCAAGAAATTTTCTCTTCAACT
>NC_065528.1:23648517-23666127 GCF_006386435.1 Epinephelus moara
CATGGCAACCGCTGTCACACACAAACTCACAGAAACATGATGTGTGTGCGTGTCTACATCTTACATGCAGACATGACAGGGGCACAATCTCCATTTTAACCCTTTAGGTGCCAGAGTTTATTGAGGAAAATATTCCATTTTCATTTCAACATTTCAAAAGACTGTGGCTTGAAAGTGGTGAGAGATAAAGGCATACTGTAAATGAGATAACTATTCATCATGACCCAAAGTTTGTGATGGGAGTAAATTAACTCATCTAATTTGCATATTGGATTTCATAAATCTCAGTAAAACAGCATTTTGAACATATTTACACAGTAGATTTCTTTTGTTTTGTGCTGTTTTTGTCATCTCGTCCTCAAAATAAAGGAAGAGGAATCTGATGGGAGTAAAGTAACTCATCTAATTTGCATAATGTGGTGTCACTAGGCGGCGGCCATATTGGATTTCATAAATCTCAGTAAAACATTCAAAGATTCAAATCATTCAAACTTTATTGTATTCAAGGCAGCATTGCAGCGTGGCTTTAGCTTGCAGCATTCACACCCGCAATTTCTTCAGAAATTGCTTCTCTAGTTATATGTATGTTTATGTCAAGGATTGTATCAAAGATCTGAATCTAGTGTCCACTCCAGGATACAAGCACAGTTGTATGATTTGAACTCTTTTCATCATCTCAAAATGTTGTTGTTATCAGTTTTCTTTGTAACTGATCTGACTGTTGATCTACTATTGTGAATTCTTTACCCCCTGAGCATCAAAAAGCAAATAAAATATAATAAATAAATAAATAAATAAAACACTTATTTGGACTAGCGCGCCAGGAATGAGCTCTAAAACCAAGAAATGAGTGAGCATTTTACTACCCACAATTTCTCATTTCGAAATCTTTGAAAATTTTTAGATTTTTGAAAAAGTTTTTGGTTAGATGCCTAAAATAAGGTCTAACCCAGCTTTTGCATGTCTTAAAAAAGTCACTTATGAACAAAGTGCTGAATGAGACTACAGCCTAGCATTAGGCTTTAACGTATGGCAATTTCATTTAGGCTTAATTTAGTAATAAAACAGTTATTCAACCAAAAACAACCCTTTGATTTTCATTCCTTTAAGGTTCATTCTGAATGATAATACAAACACTGTAAAACCGCGATACTGAGAAACAGTGATATTTTCTGAGACAGTGATTGTACCATTGCTACCCTTAAGTATCATAAGTGTTTGTTTGCCACAGAGCTTATTTTAGCAATAATCCAAAATCCATTGGTAAAATCTCCTTCCAACTTTTTTTAGAACTGGGGCTGTAAATCAGTGGAGAGGAGAATGCCCCTGCTATATGAACACCACCAGCTGCAGTTAAGACTTGAGACTCATGAATCACTTCATATTGTGCTCATTTTTCAGAAAATCATAGAAGGTGAATTAGTAAAACCTTTGCTGTCAACTTGTCAAGGTAAATATACATGTTAATTACACTGATTTAGAAAGACAAATGGGATGATAAGAAAAAAATTTTGCTGTCAAATTTGATTTAATTTGTTCGGGCGAACCGGTGCTTTTCCCGGAGAAAACCCTGCCTCCTGTCAAATGAAGGTCTTTGAGTGTGGGAGGAAACCGGAGTACCCGGAGTAAACCCACGCTTACATGGGGAGAAGATGATAACTCCACCATGTAGCCCTGTAAGAGGATGGAGGGGAGACAGATGAGGGGTAAGGAGTTGGGGAGAGAGTCCCCTCATATGAGGGGTGGAGGAAGGAGGACAGAAAGGATATCACATCCTTTCTGTCCTCCCTTTTCTCATCTGGAAGAAGATGGAGGGACGATGAGGGGCGGAGGACGGAGGACATAAAGGATATCACATCCTGTCTGTCCTCCCTTTTCTCCGCCCCTCATCTAAGGGACAGATGTCCCTCCTCCATCTTCTTCCAGATGAGGGACAGATGAGGGGTAAGGAGTTGGGGAGAGTGTCGTGGGGAAGAAAGGGGATGTGGTGAAGTGGGGAGGAGTAAGGAGGACAGAAAGGATGTTACTCCTTTCTCCTCTCCTTCTTCTCCTTCTTCTCTCTTGCTTCCTTCTCTTTCTTCTCCCTTTTCTCCCTCTCTGCCTTTTCCTTCTTCTGTCTTTGCAGTTCCTCCTTTTGTCTCTTCTCCTCTTCCTTCCTCTGTTTCCTCTGTCTGTCCTTCTCCTCTGCCATCTCCTTCTTCAGTCTCTTTTCTTCTGCCTTTCTTGCCTTCTCTTGGTCCTTCTTGATCTTGGCCTTTTCTTTATCCGTCTTCTGGGAGAGCTCTTGGAGGTTAATGTTCCCCTCCGTCAGGACCTTTATCTGTTCCTCCATTTCAGACAGATGTTTGCGGCACTCCTCCTCCTTGGTGCTGCACTCTTTCTGCAGCTCCTGGAGGCTGAGGTGACGCTCCTGGAGGCCCATGTTCTCCTTAGTAAGGAGCTGGATCTGTCCCTCCTTTTCACCCATCTGCCTGCGACACTCCTCCTCCTTGTTGCTGCAGTCTTTGTGCAGCTCCTGGAGGGTGAGGTGACGCTCCTGGAGGTCAGCGTTGTCCTTCTTCAACAGCTCGATGGTGTCCTCCATTTGGGACACTCTGCTGTTCCATCCGTCTCTGTGAAAGCTCTCCTGCTGTGCGGCCAGCTGGATCTTCATGAGATCTTCCAGAGCTGCGAGTTTTCCTTTCCACTCTGCCTCACTCTGGATGATCTTGGTGTCCTTTTTCTGGAGACTGGCCTCGCACTCCAAGATCTTTCCCTCCAGAGCCTTCTTTTCAGCTGACATTTTCTTTATCAGCTGGTCCTTTTCCAGGGCCACCTGGCTGACCTTTCTGAAATCCTCCTGGAGAGCTTGGATTTCAGCGTGCATCTCCTTTAGAGTGGAGGCCATGTTAGTGTCAGCCTCCTTGGTCTGGGTCTCACTGAGTTTCTTGTTTTCCTCAGAGACCCGGCTGAATTCTGCAGTCCAGTGTTGTTGCACTGACTGGACCTCTTTCTGTGCCTCAAACACACTTTCCTGGAGTGCACGCTTTTCCCTCTCCAGGGCTTTGGTCGAAGCCTGCGCCTGTTTCCTTATTAGGCGCTCTGACTTTAGAGCCTTCAAAACTTTTTGTTTCTCCAGCTCATTGTCAGCAACCAGCTTCTCCAAGGCAGCAATTTTCATTGCTAACTCCTTGGTGCTGTCCTGATGGTCCTCTTTCATGCCCTGTTTACTGGGACTGGGAATGTTCTCGTTCCTCTGGTCCTGCATCTTTTAGGTTGCGATGTCCTGGTTCAGTTTCTTGTGAGACTTGAGAGTCGAAGAGACTGTGTACAATACTGAGTGGTAGTTAGTACTGCGCACCGGTGTGACTGAAAAAACTCCTACTTACTAACTTTTTATCTGTGCGCTGTGATGTCACAAAGGCAAAAATGGCATTCCAAAGCTGTGATGTCACAAAGGCCAAAATGGCATTCCAAAGCTGTGATGTCATCAGAGCCACAGAATTCTCTATTTAAATCCAACACAACACAACAATGCTTGTATATAACAGTAAAGGCTTGGACCCATAGCAGACTTTTTTATCTTCACCTGAATATTTTCTTGAAAAAAGATGCTGCAGATGACGAACCTGGAAGCCCTTAACTGAGGTGAAAGTTCTAACCAACCTAACCACTGCACCACTGTGCAAATCATTTAATTATTTTGTTGCTGTGTGTTTATTTTATGAAACTTTGCCATTGCTGTATATGTAATAACCATTTTGTAAAAGCAATAAGCCACATGAGGCATTGTCTTACAGTGATTTTAGAACAGCTAAGGGGATTTAGGCACTCCAGTCACTCCTTAGCTGTTTTATAATCACTGTAAACCACGGCCTCTTGTGGCTTATTGCTTAATTAAACTTTGGAAACATTTAATTAAATGAGCACTGGGGCATCAGCTAATGAGACATTAACTGCAGACTAAACAAAACCTGAGTACACATTAATCCTGTCAACACAGTCAAATGTAATAAGAGACTTTACATTTCACACTTATTTTCTTACAATAATATAACTTTCTTCCTCTTAAATAACATGTTGATTTGCATTAATATGTACATATTTCTACTGATTCTGAATTGAAATCTTATGTTGGGTAAAGACAGAGAAGTTCTGTTATTCCTTGACATCTAAAAATTCATTTAAACAAGCATTCTTGCATAATAGCCATTATCCCGAAAGGAAAGAGAGGTCCAGCTGGCCTGTCATTCTAAAATCTGCTCACAGCACTACGAGAACTACATATTCTTTCCAATAAGAGAAATTTTAATATTGGAAGAGATAAGAATAATCCTGTCTACATGGGATCAGTGCGTTGCCATATGGCCATATCAATTACAGGTTATTGAGGGCTCCTTGGTAGGATTGTTTTTCACATCAGTGCCTACTGCCCTTCAGAGTTCGGAGTTGATAAGGTATCCGTGAAGGAGTTTGCATGTGTTTTAGTCCACAGACGAAACCCAGCATCAAAGATTACAACAGAAAACATACAAGCTGCATCTGCACAAATGATTGATGCATGAGCTCTGAGTTCTCAGGTGATTCCTGCGTCTCTGTTTCTGCTATTTGAGCAGGAGATTTTCATGGCATCCAGCCGCACTAAGCCTGTTGGACACACTGCTGTGTCTCCTCATAAAGTACAATGAAAGTAAGATTTTAAAACGTGTCCTCATCTTTTGCTGGTTATCTTGTGTCTTCGTCAATACTGAAACATGAAGCACATCATTGTGCTCCACTAACTAACACTGATTCCCTGACCCATCAGCCAAAACCACTAATTGGGCGACCGCAAACACTCCTGCCAGTTTCCCCCAAAACTAGCGACGAGCTGAACCTCTGAGAGCAACTCTGCCAAACAAGCACAACAGCCAACAATGTGTAGTTGCTGTCAGAGGTCATTGAAATTATCTGTCTACAAATTACTTTGCGGGCTCATGGTAATGTGAGGCCTCGAGCAGAGGGGGTGGGGAGCGGCAAATTCAACTCTGATGGATAATGTCGAGTTGGTCCGAGCCCAGGAAAGCATCATCACAGTTCAGATGATCTCCCTGCGATCCTAACCGCTGACATAGAGGAAAGACGCATCACTGCAAAACACCGGATACACAGCCACAGCTCTCATATCAGATTCCTTACATAGTTTGTATTATTGAAACACAGCCAGATGGAAATGATACAGCTGGTCCTTTGTCATGATTTAGGATGGATTTACACTGAATTATTGATTTATTTTCAGGCTGTGAACAACCAGCCAGCACTGACGTTAACATTTAATAGTCCTCCTACTTGACAGTGTTCTGTCCTTGCGGGTTTATCAAACTGACTCAGTAAAAAAGTGTCTGAATCCAAAGCTGGAGGCCTAACAAGTATTAATAGAGAAATCTACACTATCTGACGTGTTCACCGACATGTCAGCACCTGTGTCACCAGCAAGTCAGCAGGTGTTTGCCCCGTCTGTTCCCCACAAAACAAGACCGGCACTTTTCTCCCACCAAAGCCACTGACCTACAGTGAAAGTTCAACCCTCCTCCGCCCTTAAGGTCGTGCAAGTGGAGCACAAGTGGCAAAGTAATCACTATAAAGTAAGAATGGAGTCAGGAGGGAGACACAAGAGAGTAGCTGGTTCCTCTGCAGACAAACAGGGTCATTAGCACTTTCAGAGGGAGTCCCAGCAGGTGGTAAGGACGTTGGGAGTTTGATCTCAGTGAGAGTGTCTGAAGCCATGAAATGTGGGGGCAAACCCGAACCATGGGGAAGGGCGCAAATGGTAGAGCGATCACAGGGCTGCAAGCGGAGCTCCACTTTAAAAGGGGTCAGATGGCTTTTTCATCTCGGCTAAAGGCGCTCGGCTAAAGTGACGTGATGCACAAAGGACGGGCGCTGTGTTGATTGACAGACGCTAGAGGATGAGGTTAATGCTATTCTGCATACGTCCACGCAGCCCGGACAAAAGGCCAACAAAGCAGAAATAACAAGAGAAAGTGGAGCAGCCGGACAAGTCTCCGAGTTCTCCCCGAGACGGGAGGATGAGAAATTGGACACATTAAGTGATGGATGCTAAACTGTCAGTTCTAATAGGCAGCAAGGCAGTAGCACTGTTCTGCTGCTTCAGGAGTCCAGGAGAGAACAGTCCAATGATCAACACAAGGGAGCCAATTAAAAAACCAGACTTTGGCAGCCAACTGCATTACACTGACCCTCATGTGACGCTGGAAACACATCAGAATCCGCGGAGAGAGCTTTTTATTTTATTTTTATTTACCACAAAAACCTACCCAGCGTTTTCAGTCTTCACACTACAGGCTATTATCGATCTGTGGTCTCCTGTTAAATCACTGAGCCTCCACTTTAATTATTTCTAACTGACTGGCTGCAGGAGAGTCTGGTTTCACCCCTTGTTATGGTGAAAAGGGATGAGTGCTGACATCATTCCCTCCTCTGATAAGACGGAGAGCCAAATGACAAGGTCACTGAGGTGGAGGAGGTGAGGCTGCAGTCTATTCTAAAGATAACACGTTTCAGCAAAGGTTTCTTTATACTGTTGCCTGCAGAGATCAAACACCGAGGCTGCTTTTTTTTTCCACTCCGCGATTGAATTTGTCTCAGTTCTCTGAGTTAGGTTGTTTTTCTCCCACTAATTGGAGAGAAGACTCACAGACGGATGCAGGAGATAGTTGGAACTGAGGAAGGTCACTGATATGAAGTTCCTTTTCTTCTTTCAAATGCTTTGAAATTGTTTCAAAAGCGGTGTGTTTTGTTTAAAAAGAAAATCCCGTGAGACAGCAAGGCGTTATTGAACTGGGAGAGATCTGCCAGGTGACCATACGTAAGCAGCAAACATGTTGGCAAAAGAGATGCGTTCTAAATACGGTGGAGTTATTTCTGTATGGGAACTTCGACACTGAAAGAGTAATTATGCTGGAAGCAACTAATTATATGTTGAGCAATCAATCTTCAGCCAATCAAAGCAAAGGAAAGGCAAACAAACAGCTTTTTAACTCTTGTGATTACAATGCTTTCACAGAGCAAAGGAGGGGGGGGGGGGGGGGATAAAATTCTAAATAATCCTGCACCTTCATTAAAGGAACAGTTCACATCCGTATTTTTCTTTTTACCTGTAGTGCTATTTATCAGATTAGTTTGTTTTGGTGTAGGTGCCAATTGTTGGAGATATCCACCATAGAGATGTCTGCCTTCTCTCCAATATAATGGAACTAGATGGCACTCAGCTTGTGGTGCTCAAAGCGCCAAAAAAGCGCTGTCTCTTCCAAGACATCATGACCTAGTGTCCCAAAGACGTTGTTGTGAGCAGGACCGTTCATTTCCAAATCAAAAACACATAGTTTTCCTCTTATCTCTAGTCCTATGTATCAGTCTAGATTGGTTTGATGTGAGTTGCCAAGTGTTGGAGATATCAGTCATAGAGATGTCTGCCTTCCCTCTAATACAATGGAACTAGATGGCACTCAGCTATTGGTGCTCAAAGTGCCAAAAAAAAAAACATTTGAAAAACTCAACAGCAATGTCTCTTTCCAGAAATCATGACCCAGTGTCTCAAGATAATCCACAGACCTTGTTGTGAGCAGTTTCATGTAGAAAGTATTTTCTTTCCACCAAACAACAACCACCTACCGTATCACTGTGCAGAAGGAAGTGTGCAGCTACTCAACGTCAAGCTAGCAGTAGATGCACGCTTCCTTCTGTGCAGTGATACGGTAGGTGGTTGTTGTTTGGTGGGAAAAAAATAGTTCCTACAACACCAATTCCAAAAAACAGTTGAAACACTGTGTAAAACGTAAATAAAAAAAGAATGCAATGACTTAGAAATCCTTTTTGACCCATATTCAATCAACTGAAGGCAAGATATCAAATGTACAAACTACTAAACGTTGTTGTTTTCTGTAAATGTACACTCTGAATTAGATGCCTGCAACATGTTTCAAAAAAGTTGGGATAGGGGGAAGTTTACCACTGTGTTACATCACCTTTTATTTTCACAAACATTGAGTCAGCATTTGAGAACTGTGGACTCTACTTGTTGAAGTTTTAAATGTGGAATTTCTTTCTTAGGGTTTAGTGGTGGCCGGCTCAAAATCCTCAAGATTTAAAGACATAAATTTCAGTTAGTGTTTTCAACACTTTTTCCCTGTTTTATTCCACACAATTTCTATGGATTGAATGGTTACGATTTTTTTATCAGTGTAGTTATAATGAGTTAAGACCAACTTCTGATCTAAATTTCAAGTGAACTGCTGCATTGGAATTTTGTTCAATGAAAATCATTTTGGACATGTTGAATTCTTATTTCTTCTACTGTACGCCAAAAAGGATTTGCAAGTTATTTAGTTCAGTTTTTATGTACGTTTTACAAACGCGTTTTTTGGACTCAGGGTTGCACATGAAACTGCTCACGATACGATATTATCAGGATACTTGAGTCATGATACAATATTGTTGCTAGGTATGCTTTGATATGCTGAGTACTGTGATAAAATATATTGGGATATATTACCTTTTCTCAACCATAAATTATGTCCCTAAAGAAAGATTTCAGTCTGTTCATCTCACTTAAGCCATTTTATTTTTTTGCAGACTGAAAAAGCAATTGATTATATTACAGGCTTATACTGTAGGCTACCTAAAGTTTAATAAAGTTTTTTTTTTTTTTTTTAAGATTATTTTTTGGGCTGTTTTGCCTTTAATGGACAGGACAGAGTGAAGATTGTGAAGTGGGGAGAGAGAGAGAGTGGGGGGATGACATGCAGCAAAGGGTTGCAAGCCGGAGTCGAACTCGCGACCGCTGCAGCGAGGCATCACCTCTATACATGGGGCGCCGGCACTATCCACTAAGCTACCGATGCTCCGAGTTTAATAAAGTTTAATAAAAAATATCGTGATACTAGGCTGTTCCCTGTCTCCCCCTTGTGTCCCTTTAACTTATGAAAGGATGCCACACATGGAAAACACATCAGAGATAATCCAAAACATGTGGATCGGCCCTCACAAGATAGTGCTCGTTGCACCCAGACACACACAAAAAATGTTGTCTACAAAGCTGCTGAATCCTCACTCTGAAATACTGCGTGAACAAAATCTAAAAATTATCACATCTCTGCGTCCTAGAAGAAACATTAGCAGACTTGGTGACAGAGATAGTGAGTGCAGAGTGTCAAAGATGTTTGAGGGTGTCCATCCGACCCAGCGTCGTAACCGCCAGGAAGGGCGAGGCCGTCTGGAAATAGCACTTCCCAACGAGCCTTTGGTGTCTCCTCGTTTTACACTCATATGACCGACGGTTCCACCTGACTGACATTCACAGAGTGTTAATATACACTCACTGAAAACAAATAAAAGCTCAGTGAGCTATCGAGCGGGTCATGGGTTTAAGGTCTTGTGGTTTTTACCATTAGGTGCCACAGTCAGTCATCCTTGTCTTTTAGCGAGGGTGATTCCCTGCGTTGCTGCGGTTCGTCAGCTGCGGGAAAGCAGCCGGTTCATCTATCACCATCCCTACCCCACGGACTTCCACTGTCATGTTGTAACATCTGTCCAGCACCATGCCAAATATGTTAAAGAATGATAGTATGTCACATCTGCAGCGTTCACAATAACTGTAACTCATCTGTTTGAAGATCAGTATATGAAACACATGTCTGTCATTCAAGCCTCAGAAACGAGGAGAGTTACAACCTGCTGCTGAGGAGCTGGGATCAGTTGAGCTGAAACGCTGCTTCAATGAACACTTCCTGCAACCAGCACAAAAATACTTATGGGTCTCCCAAAAAAAGGGGGTCAATGCCACTAAACCGAGTGATATGAGAGGAGGGGGGTCAAGGTTCAAGAGGTCAAAGGGCCACTGTCAATCGACACATCTGTCAGGAAATATTTTCTACCCTTACATCTTCATCTGGTGTTTTGAGTTACGAGGGTCTCTGGTACAGTGGAAACACAAACACAGCTCGCATGCAACTCTTTGGAATCCGAACAAAGATTTAACAGGTCGCCGCTCCATCAAAGGAGCTCTCAATCACCAGTCATAAAGATCAAAAATTTGGAGAGGTTGATGTTTAGTAAACATGCACGGAAATATGTCCAGCAGGCCCTTTCAATCGCTGACCACACTGGACTGAATTGTTGAGAGAGTCTGGACTTTTCAGTCTGAAAACATCAAAAGCTGTTCCGCAGCCGTCTGGTTACTGACCTTGTGCTTTCAGTCAAAATATTAAGACGTGGTTTTAATCATGTGCATTAATCTAAGTCTGGTTAGGATTTGGAACTGATGGTCTGTGGGTGGCGGGAAACTTCTCACCACGCTCTATTTTGGGATTGGTCTGAGACACTGGGCAGACAGAGTCATCTTTCCAGTTGGGGGAATGTCAGGCCGCCCGGGTGAATTCCTTTCCCCTAGTTTGGGGGATGACCCCCTGCCCCTTGCCCCACAAATCTTCAGGTCCACAGGTCCTTTACTGCTGGAGTCCAAGATGGCCGTCCACTGGCGTCACAGCCCTCTTGAAGAGAAGAAAGGGAGGCCTCGTTTTCTCGGTCATGTTCATGTGTGATTCTTTAAACAGTAACCTGCTGCGCTGCCGATGGGACACTCGTTTGTCATGTTGCCCCCTGCGGGAGCTCCACCAGCTGAGTTCCAGGAGCAAGACATTTATTACTGTTAACTGTCAAAGCTGCCAACATCTATTGGCTTTCTTCCCCTTGTTTCCTTCAGATATGTCCATAGCTTAAACCAAATACGTAAGTAGTAAGATGAGAAATTACATAAAAATGTATTTATCCCAAGGAAAATATATGAAAAAAACAACGCTCACTGTCGAACAATTGAACCCCGGGCTGTACAGTGTAGGCTACTAATGCTTCAAATCTACGCTGTACCTACGGCGTAAGCTCTGCGTCGACGTAGAGCCTACGCTGTACCCTACGCTGTAGCCTGACGTGCACCTCCCCAGAAATGTAACACCTGTCCACAGACCTCCTGTCTATTTCTGTAAGCTGAAACCATTTCCCTCAGTGGAAACAAAGCTTTTATTTACTTTAATTTTGCAGATAAGAAACAATAAATTGTGAAGACAATAAAGCCTCCACAAAAATGGCATTTTAAGTCTTGTGTGTGATTTATCCTGGCTTCATATGAGCAGAGGAAATCACCGCTTGTCGCTACGCTAATCTATACAATGTAAAATGCCATAGGCTTGTGCTAATAATGTTAGCATGTTACATTTGCTTGGAAAACGTGACAGCTGTTTTGTCGGTGAACCTTGTGAGTTGTAATGGAGCCAAATTATGTAACGTTACCTTTGTTAAATGTTGCTGTTGTCTCTGGCTTCATTTGAGTAGAGGAAAGGTCAGCTAGCCACTAGACTAATTTATACAATCTAAAATGCCATAGGCTCGTGCTAAAAACATTAGCCTGTTATTTAAGTGTTTGTCTGTAAATGCTGCAAGTTATAGTGAACCTGATTTGTGTACTTGTGTCTCAAACTGTCTCTATTAAGCCATGTTTAACGTGTGTTAATGTGTGTTTTGGGTGTGTTTCGGATCAACTAAATTTTACAGCACTTCAGAGAAACTCTGCCACCGACTAGTGTTTTGGAGGTGTAATTGCAGAGTGACACAGACACACCAGTGCACCATGTGTGTAGGCTACAACACTCTGCATAGTAGGGCTGTAGTCAACCAAAGAAAATCTTGGTCGACTAAAGTCACACATAATCTTCAACTAATCGATTAGTCGTGGGAAAAAGAAAAAATCTGTACGTTATTTTTACTTCTGCAGTGGTGTGTCTGTGTCACTCTGCGTTATTTTTACTTCTGCAGTGGTGTGTCTGTGTCACTCTGCAGTTACACCTCCAAAACACTGGTTGGCGGTGGAGGACTGTGTTAAGTGCTGTAAAGTTTACTTCAAATCAAACTTTATTTATATACTTGATTCAAAACACACATTAAACACACATTAAACATGGCTTAATAGAGACAATTTCAAACACAAGTACACAAATCAGCTTCACTATAAATCGCAGAACTGACAGACAAACACTTGTCTTTATCTGGACACATTTCCCCCACCAATACAACATGCTAACGTTATTAGCACAAGTCTATGGCATCTTAAATTGTATAAATTAGCTTAGCATCTAGCGATCTTTTCCTCTTCTCATATGAAAACAGGGACAACGACAACAAGTAACAAAAGGTAACGGCACACAGTTTGGCTCCATTAAAACTCACAACATTCACAGACAAAACAACCATCTTATACTAAACACATTTTCCAAGCACATACAACATGCTAACGTTATTAGCGCCAGCCTATGGCATTTTACATTGTATAAATTAGCCTAGCGATGAGCGGAGATTTCCTCTGCTCATATGAAGCCAGGATAAATCACACACAAGACTTAAAATGCTATTTTAGTGGAGGCTTTACTGTCTTCACAATTTATTGTTTCTTATCTGTGAAATACAAGCTCCGTTTCCACTGAGGGAAATGGTGTTGGTACACAGAAACAGACAGGAGGTCTGCGTCACCACGACACTGAACGTGAGGGGGGGGCGAGTTCAACTTTCTGTCAACAACAGGGGTGTTTTGAAA
Source organism: Epinephelus moara (assembly GCF_006386435.1). Lineage (NCBI taxonomy): Eukaryota > Metazoa > Chordata > Actinopteri > Perciformes > Serranidae > Epinephelus > Epinephelus moara. The sequence continues at coordinate 23,661,140 of NC_065528.1, forward strand.
ACACCCCCATTTTCACAGGTAACTTAGCCTGTCCCCCCACCGCAGGAAATAATGGATTAATCCTGGAAAGCTGTTGATGTAGCACTTTTCTCTTTATGAAAGTAACACGGCAATTATTCGACTAATGAGAATTTGGTCGGATGAGAGCATAGCGACCAAATAATCAACTAGTTGAACAGGAGACTACAGCCCTACTGTATAGAGCTGACGCACAAGTATAAATCCGGCTTGCGAAGTCTGGAGCCATTCATAAAACATTTAGGACGCTCTGGCCTAATAACACCGCAGTTTATTCCACACTATTGAAGCTGCTCCTCTTTTTGGAACCACCGCGGAGTCGCTCATAATTTTGCTCTTAGCCATGCTTGCTGTTGCCGTGGGTAACAGTATGACGTCATTATGTCAACAAGTCGAAATATCACATATTACAATATGATTTTTTCAAATGATGTTAAAAACTATACCAGTATCACTGAGAATGAGATGATTTGTCACACCACTACTGATTAGGCTTTCACAAACTGATTGCAGCATTTCACTTACTCTGTTTTTTTTTTTTGTAAACTGATCTAACTTGGGGACATAACCACAGAAAATAAAATGCTGCAGGGATTTTGTGAAAGCCTGATATTTATTCATGTTATTATTATGGTAGTCACACTCACATATAAACACACACCTACTCTTCCAACAGTGATGCATAAAATACCCCCAAAGAATCTAAATATCAGGTAATAAAAGAAAACCAATTAGTTGTGCATTCAAAAAACTTTCCCTTTTGTATATTTCTCTTTTTCTTTTTTTTTTATAGCGAAATAATTTCTTACCCCTTTCTTACTCAATCAATCCATGGATTAACTGGTAGAATACTCAGAATTTAGCATAACATTTCTTGCTTGTTTTGTGATACACATTATTTATTTAACAATTAAGTTTTTTAATCTGCAGACAATTTGCGGAGGTGTCATTGGAATTCTGATTGAGCTTTTTCTGTCAGTTGACTTATCGATTAATCCATGATATATAATCATTAGAAAAACTATATGTGAGCTATCTCAGCTGCTATCTTTTTCACTGATGCTGCACAGTCAGAGGGGGTTAATAACTCATGTGAGGAATAATAAAAACAGAAAACAACACAGGCGATACACATCCCACACTGGTACACTTTTTTTCAAATATGAAATCTGCTTTGCTTTGTTAGGCGCAGCCTCCCCTCGCTGTTGTAGACGTGTACATTTATCAACCTTGGATCCTTTGCTTTTTGCCCATACCTCTCACTCTCCCTCTCATTTTAACTCCTGCGATCCCTCCCACTCACGCCCACTCATTCTATCACCGCGTCTCCAATCTCTCTCTGTCCCTCACATGCTGCTGCAGTCAAGAGGATGAAATCACTCCATCAGCGAGCAGAGCCTCCACTGTCACCGGCATCAGACAGCTCCAGAGAAGGCCGTAATTAAACAACTCAAGCTCTGGTAATTACCCTACAGTGGCCCTAATTACCCCATTCTCAGGGTGATTACAGCCTACAGGGGGAGGGGAACAACTACAAAAAGCCCTCCCTGTCTGGGTGAAAGGGGGTAGGAATGATGGCAGCGGGGAAATCGTTGGGCCTTTAATCCAGTGTCACTGTGGAAATGGAGGAAATGAGCAGGTACTTTGAGACAAAGGGACTATCTTGTTTTTGAAGGGCTGGGGTGACAAACGGCATGTGCGCAGGAAAAGAAGCTGTTATTTACCACGGAGAGCAGGTAGTGTTAAAATAGAAACAGAATCTTTGAGCGAGTAAAAAGGGCAGCAGGATGCAGCTGTTTGGACTGTCAGAATAAAGGCTTTGTGCCCTCCAAACAAAGATTACAACCGCAACAAGAGCCACAACAAGATCGAAAGCTGTTCACACCAATGTACCTGACACCTTGAAACTTTGCCAAAAGGTTACAGTCTATTGCGTCCATCATGCTGCGTTCAGGAGTGTATCTTACACAGATCAGCGCATCTCCTCTCTGTCTCAGCATTTTTAATACAAGAGGGGCGATGCTGTTCTAAGCATATCGCTCTCTCTTCCCTCTCTCCTTCCCCCCCCTGAGGACGTGCTGACTGGGGGAGGGATCGATGCTCCGCTCCAACAGACACTGGTGTGTCGATTCAGCACCCGGCCAGAGGGACAAGGTAAAAGGGAAAGAAGAAAGTGACATCTCGACTAACTCTGAAGAACTTGTGGCATCCTTTGTGAAGGTGAATCATTTCATTGCTTACAGGGACCGTTGGGACCACCGCACATTGGCCCCGTCCTTTGGTGGAACAATGCAGGACGGTGAGCCACGGCGGGATACATGCTGCACCAACCCTTTGGGTGTGAATGATGAAGCATGAATCTGCCTGTTAAGATGGTATTTGTTTGTTCTTTACTGCTATTTGAAAAGAGTGGAAATGCTGACAAGTGTATATATCGCTATATGTTTGCCTGCTACTCTTGACCACATTCCCACCAATTCCCCAAAACAATAAATGAGCTCTTACATTCGCGAATCCCTGCCAATGGATTGCCTATTTTATTGATCTACAGGTGGCAGTGATGCGCCAAGAATTGCAGCAATGTGCCAATAAAGGCAGTGAAGAAGAATACTGCAAGTTAGTGCTAATTAACATGAATGTAAAGGCCTTTCCCAAACCACCCCGTACACCCTCTCCCTGCACACTTTCAAATGGACGGTCCGCCACATTGAGTGCCGTCCCAAACCACTGGTGAGGAGTGGAAGTGAGTTATAACACCTCCGACAGCAAGCCTTCACCAATGCCGACTTACCGACCATGAATTCGTCATGGAGGTACGCGACTACCCTTACGAATGTAACCTGCTCAAACTAAAATAGACATTTATAGGCCTATTGTTATACGGACATTAACGTAGGTAACATTGCATAAAAGATAAAATATATCCTTCTGTAGTCTCCAGAAAACAGTTGTGTTCATTTGATTATAGTGCTGTATATTTACAAGAACTGCTAAAAAACGAAGCAACTTCTAAACATCAGAGTGAAAAGCCAAAAGATGTGCTACCAAAGAAGCTTAGGAGAAAGTTTGAGCTCTATTTGCTGTATTTATCGCCCACACCTTGATGAAGGGAGCTTCATTTAGCTATGAAGGTGACGACAAACGGGTATGGTTCGGTTTTGGCAAGGCCCAATAGAAAACAGGTATAAAACTTTCAAGAAAACCTACCAAATGTTATATGAGGATTAAAAAAAGGATTTGTTTGACTTCATGGAGACACACAATGGGTTTAGGTGAGTATCGCTAAATGTTAACAGAAACTTTTGTTTGTTTAAAAGAAGACTCAACAAGGCACCGTTAAGTAACTGTTAATACAAACACTTCCTGATGTTGCCTCTTTACTAAAAGCCTTTCACAGGCATATCGCTGTAATGTTTTTAGTGTGAAGCCTAAGACAAGTTTTGGAGCAAAGCTGCAGAGAGTGAAGAGACGACAGGAAATAAGATGAGAGAGAGATGGCATGCAACAAAGGTCCACACCAAGAGGAATGCGAAGGATGTTCATGGTCTCCACTTTGACCACGAGGTCACCAGAAGAATGTACTATTTCCCCATTTTCGAAAAAAAGGGAACGAGTGGATAGAAAGGACAACAATGTAGAAGTCAGAAGTCAGAAACCATCAGATAAATAAGAGCGTGCAGTGGTCTCATTAATTGTTGGTTAATGCTTGTTTGTTGGGTAAAAACAAATATCTGTGATAACAGAACAGTTCGCAGGTAATCAATGTGATCCACCATTTTGCTACAACTGTTTACTTCTGTTGTGCATTGAGCAACACCCTCCTTTGATGACACATTCTTGATAGCAACGATTCTGCGTAAAACTGGTGGTAAAGCAAGCTGGTTTGCTCGATAGCACCAAGGTTGCAAGGATCCTTAACAGAACCGATTCAAGAACCAGAACAAATTTCTTGGAAAAGGGGTATTTAGGGGTTCTATCCAAAATGCTTTCCATCATCTAAAGCCCAGTTCAGACCAAAGATTTGTAACAAAACGAGTTGAAACAGGCAGCTACTTGTAATGGGATATTCTGCAACGTTCTAAAAACCTGCCAGTTCACACCAATGCGACAAGATGAGACGGTGTATCATCTCTATGCAACAACTCTCCGAACTTCCGTTCTGATTTCCATCTTTTCAGGTTTATTTTGTGGCTGGATATAATTTGTAGCTTCTTAAAATATGAATGAGAATAGTGATAGTGAGATACTGGCTACAGCTGCATTTGTAGAAGTGATGAAACGGTGAAAAACAGAAACAAAATGAGCATCAGATGGACTGTATTCATAATAAATACAACACAATAATATAAATAACCAGCACTAATTACTCAGTCATTGAGAATGTGTGTACAGGTGTAGCATAAGCACATACAGTGAGCAGCAGCAGTGACTCACAACACCGGCACACCGTGAGGATGGAAAAAAAGGGCTTGGCAGTGACGGGGCATCTGCCACAGCAAGCAAACACGCTGTCTGCATTCATTTCGACTTCATGACTTCACTACAATCCAATTGGCTGTCGAAACAGGTGAGGCGCTTTACGTTCTAAAACCAGCCGTCCAGATTTGACCAGCTGAGTCGCAGGTGACATCATCAGCAGGTCTGAGTCAAGCTCAGACGACCAGTTCACACTGCTTAGACACAAACTTTTCCCCACAAGTAGGGTTGGGACTCGTTAGGATTTTAACGATTCCGATTCCTTACCGATTCCTTACCGATTCCTCTTACCGATTCCTACATTATATTCATTATACTTCCTATACTTAAACAAGTATATAATAAACACAAATGCAGTCATACAAATACAAAAACTTTATTCTAACTGTTGCACAGCACAATTAGATGAAAATACACATTTGTGTGTGGTGTGTATTTCAGATTTAGAGCTTGTATCATCTCCCTGAGAATATATAACAACAAAAAGTGATTCT
>NC_065528.1:23666164-23676141 GCF_006386435.1 Epinephelus moara
CTCGCTGGAAGCGTCGGACCTTCCGCCGCCCACCTCTGCCTTGATTAAACGCTGAAAATAAAATAAAAGAGGGAGACAAGTTTTCCTATTTTATCTTATTTTGCCTGCTCCCATCTCAAACACGGAGGTCTCCCTCTCTGCTGAGCACCCACGGTGCACGCCCGGCCTGTTAAATAGCCTGTAACCATAACATAACAACTGTGTGACACAAACTCAGTGCTTTAGTAATTAAATAATGTCGGGCTCGGTCGGGTTCGGACAGAAATATGCGGCCTGTGCCGCACTCTAATGGAAATGCATGTGACGTTTTTTTTTTTTACAATCTAGGAACAGTTTGCAGGAACCGGTACTCCAAATGTGATGGAACCGGTTCCAGAACCGGAACTTTGGACCCGGTTCCAAAAAAGAACCGTATTCGGATCCCAACCCTACCCGCAAGGTTCTAAAATGGTTTTGTCTCGTTGCGAATCTTTGGTTTGCACTGGGCTTAAGGGTGCTAATAAAGGGTTATATAGGGTGCTAATAAAGGGTTCGACCAAGAACCCTTTTAGAACCCACACAGGGGGGCTCTTAAAGTAGTGATTGACTACATTATCCTAAAACTCTCTCCCACTAATCATGGTTTTAGCAGTGCAGTCAGCCAGTGACCAAAGGAACCACGTCCAGCAGGCTTGGGTTTCATGGGGCTCCGAAAAGACCGTGTTTGATGTGGTCCAGAACAACCCACAACACTCATGGTTCACAGTCATGTTTTGGGAACTGGAGTGTGGTTCCAAATTAGAGCCAAGTAAAAAATGCCAAGTATCGTGTACCCGAAACAAAACAAAAAAACACAAGTAAAATAAATACATGAAGGTGGTTCCAGATGCACTTACATTTAAAGATACCATTCGAAACATGGGTAAATATTTGAATATTTATATGCTTTCAATAATCCATGACAAACTCTTTCTTCCTGAAAGGGTTATTTGGATGAAAAGCGTTCGTAATGGAATCCTAAGTCTTACTAAGAACTCTTCCTTTGAAGAAGGTTTCTTCGAAAGCAAATGGTTCTGGATGAACCTCAGCTCTTCAGGAAGAACCCTTTTGAAACCCTTATTTCTAAGAATGTAATAAAACACTCAACTTGTAAACCACCGATACGGCTCACTAATATCAGCAGTTGTCATCCAGTCCAGCGTACAGTTATATTTCGACCACACAAATATCAAATATCGCAGAAGAAACACTGAATTCTCTTTACACTGTTTTGAACAGGATGCAAGAACACGCCCAACACCATGCAACCATTTGTAGCTATAATGGGGATTTGTTTTGTCAAAGCTACAGAACAACGTCATTAGCATGCATTTGGCATTATTTATACGTGTGCTGGAGGATCAGACTGGGACATCTGCTATGTGTTGAGTGAGTGAGGAGGGCCATTTGAGTGAGCGTGCTGAGGATCCTGATTGATGTCGCACACAGCGGAAAGTCCCGGCGGCCCCATTAGCAGCTACGGCCTGCATTACTGTCACACCCGTCAGCCGTGATGGAGGACTGCTCCGCCGCCACAGCCATCAGTAACCTGCCCTGTCTGTGAAACGACACACTGGGACAAATGAATCGAATGCAGCACTTCCCAAATGAACGCGGGTTGAAACCAGAGACACACTGTGCTTTAATGCAGCCCTCGGCCCTTGTGAAATTGCTCCCATTTCCAGCGGCTCGCATTTGGCATTCATCAGAATCGATATCACCTTTCATGGTCGTCGCTGCCTCTGCGGCCCATTCTCAGTCATAACAATTGTCTTGGGATTAATAAAAGGGGAATACTTCAAAATATTTACATGACAACACAATATGATATTTTGTACATACAGCAGGCTCAGTGCTTTGTTTTGCTAGAACGGTCCAGATGCAAGATTTCATTACTTCCTTTTTCTCCTGGGTGAGTAATGATATTGGCCTTATTCGCAGGTGCAACACGGATAAGATATGAATCACCATACAAGTGGTGCTTCAAAGGTCACTCTAACATATATATACGTCAGCTGCACAACAGTATGTTACCCTAACTAGGAAAAGTTCTACAGAGGGAAGATATGTCTGTGTTGAACATTCCCAATTGGCAATTCCCATAGCCTCTGGCATGTCTGGATTACCCACAAAGCCCTACGGACCATGCCATATGTCATACTAGTACTCTTAAACTCAAATCAAATGTCTCTGGCTGTTTAAACATCTCCGTGTTTGACTGCGCAAGACGACACAGTCAAACAAAAGGCTTCTTGTACCCAACTGGAGCGTCTCTTGCCCCCAAAACAATTAGCTTCATACATGACAACAGCACTCTGATGTGTTTGTAGAAAAATAATTTACCCTTTCAATCTAATTACCCTGATCCCTCCTGCACCCAGAGGCTTCCAACTCACAATGGAGCTGTTTGTCGAGGGCTGAGTGGGGATTTTAGTTGACGTAATTGTGATGAATGTGCAACTCAACCAAGACAAACAAGCATGGATATTTAGAATTCCACAATAACTGAATTAAGACATGACAAGATGTATCTTGTGTTCTGGCATGTTCCCTTACAGAAGCTCCAGTTATTGAGAATCAACAGACCAGGCTTGATAACTGTAAGTGCACGTGCACATTAGTGTTTAAACGCCTGTGTCTTGTCTGCATCTGAAAATCTGCAGGCTATAGGACGTATAGACTCGTTGGACAAAGCCCTTTGTGTCGTGAATCCATACGTTCCCATTGTGTGCGTGGCTCCTTGTTTGTTTTTGCACAAATGTATGTGCGCATGTGACTGAGCATGCATGCATGTGTACATCGTGAGCAATTACTCACGAGGTGACACATATGACTTCATGAAATCGCTGGGAAACTGAATTTAATCAGGGGGACTCTGCTTACTTTATACATCTTCAAAGAAGAAGCAGGAATGTTTGTTATAGAGGGGCTGATGATAATCTGAACTCCGCAGGACTTCACTGGGGTAAAGCACAAGAGGCCGAAGAAGTCGTGCCTCATGCTCCTTGCACGTTTTGGATGGAATTGCATGTCCTTCATGCTCACTCTAGTTTCCTGCACTCCTTTTAATGTAAACAGTGTTGCTGATACTGTGTGACAGTTACCAACAAACCTTACAGATTGAGGCTATAAATATGCACCATATTTCTTTACTGGTACAATTCCCACATCTGAACCTGTGCATCGGCAGATACTGAGTAGCTGTATACTACTAAACCTGTATGGATGTGAACTGACTGCTATCATTGTTGTATGGCATTGCTCAGGTTTAACACTTTGTAAAACATAAACAAGTATACAGAGGGTGTTTTTCAAAGTCAAGGACAGATCCGTAAATGGCTGAATTTCAGGAAGCTAGGCCCATTCCGATGTCAAGATGCACCTGTTGTGCTGAGAGGTGCAGCGTGCATCTAATGCTTGCTCACCTAGCACCACTGAGCTAGCTAATGTTACAGCTAAGCCGAGGAGGACGCCATTAATGTTTACATCTTGTGCTGTCACAAGCATGAACCCCTTGTCCATGAGTAGATGCATAACCTCTGTGCAGTGATGCGATCAGCAGGTGTAGTTCACTAGAAAGAAAAAAGTTCCTACATGAAACTGCTCACAACAAAGTCTGTGGTTTGTCACAATTTCTGGAAAGTGACATTGCTGTTGAGTTCTTAAAATGTATTTTATGTATTTTTTGGCACTTTCAGCACCACAAGCTGAGTGTCATCTATTTTCATTATATTCAAGAGAAGGCAGACACCTCTACAGCTGATATCTCCCACACTCGGCAACTCACACCAAAATAATCAAGACTGATGAATTGCACTGGAGGTAAGAGGAAAACTATGTGTTTTTGATTTGGAGGTGAACTGTCCCCTTAATACTTTCTGCATACCATATACTTTAAAAGTGACAGACAATGGGAGTGTGTTCTTGTTTTAGTGTAGCAAAAAGGAACACACTGAAACAGAGACAAAGTTTTCATCAACAGCAATGCTCCTGCAAACACAACTCTTACTTGCAGAAGACACGTGAAGTTCAGCCAAAGGCTGCGCACTAAAAACACTAACTCGATTGCGACGAACATGGCAACTTAAAGCCTACTTTCAACACCATCGCAAATCCCCTCCAACAATGCTACTGACAGCCTCTCTCCCTCTCTCTTTCAGCCTCTGGCGGACAACAAGTAGAAAGCAGGAGTGGACGGCGGTGTCAGTAATGAGAATGGATAGCAGCTTGGCTACACCGTCTCGGCCCCATTGATCACACGGCTGTGAAGAGTGATGGAGCCGGGCGCGGGGAGAGAGCAGTGTGCATGTTCTAATTCTTCTCAGATCCATTCTAATTTGGCTCCATATTGATAACTTCTCCCCCCAGAACCCTTTGTGTGTTGTGCATGTTAGAGTGCGGCACACAGTAAACACCCGTTTACAGCCACTGAGCAGTATTCATCATTCTGCAGGAGGCGGATATAATTGGAGACATTTATGGATGTATTCATGACTGCTGTGTGTGTATGCTCAAGTGCAGTGATCACTTCTAAGCGAAGGCTATGTCGATACATGTATTAATGGTTACTCGGGGCAAATAGCTGCAAAATGAATTATTTAAGTTACTTTAACACTCGGCTGACTCGGAGTTTGTCGCCATCAATCAGACTGACCACTAGCATGTCACTGTATGATGCTGAGTTTGCAAGCGCAGGGACGGCTTATTGTGATGGTGACTTCATCTTGGATGAGGGCTTCATCTTACGTATATATGTGGCGTCTTTCCGTCTTTCCCCATCCCCAAAATACACTTTAGTCCTCATTCTGTCTCTCAATAGGTTTCCCTCTGAAGTGGTCCTGTGTGTCGGCAAAGGGTCACATTTGATCCAACACCATTACCCCGTTCTATTTCCCCTTCTTCTATCCTTTACTCCAGCCCATGCCTCATAAATGTCATCCCAGTCTGTCTGAGCATTAATCTCTATGAGGCTGGGGCCCAGTGACTCTCCAAAACAAACCAGTCTTGTTGAACTGCTCCCCTGCTGAATGGTAGAAGCTTGGCAGAGCTAGAGGAAACAGAGAAGTATGGATTGGGAGGGAGGGAGAGAGAGAGGAGGGGTGTCTCTGTCCATTTTTTTTTTTTTTTTCACGGATGCAGGGGAGTGCAGCAGCAGCAGCAGCAGCAGCAACAGTGGGGTCTCCAGTGGGAAAAATATCAGCAGCATTATGGAGTGGGGTTGAGCCTGCCATCGCTATCAATGAGAGGAAGAGGCCTGTCAGAGCACACAAAGGGGAAAAAGACACAATCCCAGACAAAGAATAACGGGAGGGATGGAGGGAAGAGGAGAGAGAAAGAGGGAGAGAAAAACAGCACATGAGGCGGACAAAGAGAGGGATTAAAAAGCGTTCCAATTAGAAATGGAGGAGACAGTGCAGGAACGAGCTAAAGAGAGCACTGATGAGAGACTTAGATAAACCACGACAAACACACTGGCAAATTGAAAGAGAAAGAGAAAAGATAGCGAGCCAGAGAGAGGGAGACAAAGAGAGGAAGACAAAGAACAAGCAAAAGTGAGCAAAAAAAGGCACAGGCCAAAGAGAAATTAATTAATGACTTTAGAGAGTGAGGCGCAGAGGAACAATAGGGAAATAAATAGACAATAGGAGACAAAATTAGATGAAAGGGAGAGAAACGTCCTGTCACAATGGCACATCAGAGCCCGCATGTGGCACCACTTGATAAGACGAGTCTTTGCCACCTTCCGTGCTGGCACCCGAGTCCCAACCCCCCCCCGTCCTCCTCTCCGTTCCCCAACCATCTGTGCCATACAAACACACCAAGCTGTCCGTCAGCGCCTCTAGCTCACGACAACGCCAGTTTTGTGACATCAGCCCCGGAGTCCGGCTCCTGATGACAACGAGGGGCCCCCGGATCTGTGACATCACCAACCCACAAGTGAAAGGTGCCAAACAGTTAGCTCCCACAGAGGAGGATTTGAGTCATGTGAGCTGGGATTCCAACCACAGCGGCCTAATGGTTATTCTGGACAGGGGACAGAGAGAGGCAGAAAGCCGGGGAGAGAGTTAATCGGTGACTTTCGAGGGGCTGATCGACTTCAGAACTCTCAAGTTCCGCTCTCCTCCCTCTTTCCTCTCCCCTCCATCTTTCCATGTGAAGCAGGCTGTGAACAGCTGTGGGCATTTGAGTTCGGCTTACACGCCGCCCAGCAGGGTAGCGCCCGCTGGCCAGGAATGACTGACATCTGACAAAGAGGAGATAGGCGTAGAACACAGCGTGGCAAAGTTCGACACGGGGATGAATGACAAGTAGAAATCCGCTCACCAAGAATAGAACCTCGGTCCTCAGTGTTAGCCATTGACGCCTCAAAGGAAATGTGTGAAATAATGGTAAAGACGAGTTTAGTTACAGCCATTCAGTTCAATAACGTCATAGTGCAATATTATTTTCATTATCACTTGATTTGACCGTTTCTTTTTGGGGGAGATAAATGAAAACTGCTTCTCACATTTTCCCTTTTTTTGTTCTTTAAACATGGACATTGCCAGTTGCCTCTCCGTCAGCTCCACTAAATCTGGGCTAAATTTAGGCTCTCATGTCTGTTTGGCAAGTGTTGGTGGTGCAGTTTGTGGTTGATGTTGGACAGTGGTGGCGTCTGGCTGTTAATCACTCACTGGGATGTGGAAATCAACTCACCGGTCTGTAAACTCTACCCTTGCCAACTTCTGCTAGCTAGCCCGGTCGAGGTTTTCAAATGTAAACATCAGTAAACATCAAGGACAAGATGGAGAACATGGACGCAGCCAAACCAGCATCCTGCTGGCGGTTGTACAGTTGTTGGACAACAAACTGACTGACGTCTGTGCCAACATGAGTTTCCAATGGATATCAAGAACTGTAATAGCCTCTGATTAGCCAAAGGTTGGCTAAATCCTGGACAGAGCTGTTCAACCAGGATTCTATATGCCGATCAGATAACCCAGGTGGTCACCAATGTTGTTAGACGTTGACATTTGGTTGAAATTAGGTTGTGACACTGGGTGCCCAAAATTTAAGATCAAGACTACATCTAATGCCAATGTCAATTTAAGTTGTATTTTTAAGTAACCAATATCCAATGTCTTCCAAAAGTCTCATGCCAAGGTCATCTTGACGTAGAATGACAACATTTAGTGGTGAGGTACGGAGAACTGAACCCTACATCTGCAAAATGTCAGAATTTTAACATCCACACATGATATTTTAAAGTTATGTGGAATTTGTACTTCTGCATCGAATCGACACCATACCCTACACCGTCGCCTGACATGCACCTCCCCAGAAATGTAACTACACGTCATGGCGATGCAGACCTCCCATCTATTTTTGTAAGCTTAAACAATTTCCCTCAGTGGAAACAAAGCTTTTATTTACTTTACTTTGCCTCCACAAAAATAACATTTTAAGTCTTCTGTGGGATTTATTTTAGCTTCATATGAGCAGAGGAAATCTCCACTAGTCGCTAGGCTAATTTATACAATGTAAAATGCCATAGGCTTGTGCTAATAATGTTAGCATGTTATATTTGTTTGGAAAACATGTTTAGTATAAGACAGTTGTTTTGTCGGTGAACCTTGTGAGTTGTTATGGAGCTGAATTATGTAACGTTACCTTTGTTAAATGTTGCTGTTGTCCCTGGCTTCATATGAGTAGAGGAAAAGACCGCTAGCCACTAGGCTAATTTATACAATGTAAAATGCCATAGGCTTGTGCTAATAATGTTAGCATGTTGTATTTGTGGGGAAAATGTTTCCAGTAAAAGACAAGTGTTTGTCTGTGAATGCTGCGAGTTATAGTGAAGCTGATTTGTGTACTTGTGTTTGACATTGTCTCTATTAAGTCATGTTTAATGTGTGTTTTGAAACAACTAAACTTTACAACACTTAACAGAAACCCCACCGCTGTGTTTTGGAGGTGTAACTGCAGAGTGACACAGACACACCACCGCACAAGTACAAATGCTCACAATGGCGTAGGCCACGTGCGTAGGCCACGTATGGCGTAGGGTCTGCATAGAGTTGACGCACAAGTATAAATCCCTCTTTAGACATCCGGTGCCAGCTAGGAAAGCCGAGAGGACTCTGGCAAGAGAAGGGGAAGAAGCCTGTGCTTTATGGTGACTGGTGTGACAGTAGGAATATGAGGTGCTGTCCTTTTCCTGCTGCCCTGCACCAGAATGGGAATAAATATCTGGATCGATGCAATGTGCCATCAAGAGCCGGCTGCAGAGTGGTGCTGCCTGCATTTGAGAGGGGGGACTACGTGGCTGTCTTTTTGAGGTCGAGATATGTAAACAAACTATGACACATGCCCCCAGTGACACAAGAGATAGAGCCAATTAGAGTCTGAAGCACATTGCAGGACACCACCCTTGATGTCACCGATATCATCAATGAATCTTTAAGGGTACCAAGACCTTCTTGAAGAGGTGGTCTCGGTCCGGTTACAAACGCAAAAGCATGAGCATGTTACAGTCCTGGAGGATTATTAATGTGCACCTCCTCCTGTACTGCCTTAATATGCACATTCAGCACATCCAATGCATCAAAACATTGTTTTCTAGTTGGAGCCGCGCCTCGTTTTCAAACTGTATGGTTTGACTAAAATGAACAATGACAGCAATATAGTCCACGATGAGCAGCGCTAAAATCAACCTGCGTAGTTGTCCCTCCATTGTGACATTAGAAAGTGTCACATTTATCTTGCAAGTGTACTCTTCTTCAACGTTTGCTTTACTTCCTGGATTTTTCCCACATGGAAATTCTGACCAATCAAGAGCAGCTTTCTCACACAAGGCATTTGATCTGGTCCACTTGTAAATGCTGCCGTGAGAACACGAACCAACTCTAGGCAATTATGCAGCTCTGGAACAAAATTAGTCCCTGATTCAGACCAAAGCAAGACAACTCTAGGTCTGAAAGCACCCTTAGTCTGTGGTGGATTTAATTTGTTATTTATCTGGAGTATTTACAGTGATTTTATTGTGAAAGAAAGTCTTCACATAATCATTTCATAAAACCACCAGAAATACAGAGGCTAGTACCAGAAGCATTATTCATGCTCTTCCTCTTTGCCACTTCAAGTTGTAGAAGACGAGACATACTTCCACTCAATAAAATCCTTTGCTGTATAATCGTTCACCCTGTTGGAGCATTGCCGTGTGTGTGTGTGTGTGTGTGTGTGTGTGTGTGTGTGTGTTTCTGTGTGTGTGCATGTGACTAAAGGAGCTTTTTGCAAAGCACACGTGCTCCAACAGTAAGAAGGGACAAAACGTAATATCATATCCATGGCAACAAATCAATTATCTCAGACGAAGAGAAAAAGGGGTGACAGGTAATGGAAAAGATTAAATGTCTACGAGATATCTTCAATTGGTCAGAGGAAGAAAAAAAATGATGGCACTTTGTCTTTCACTTGAGCACACACATATTACATGACCTATCGCAATCTCAAGATCCGGTAAAGTTCTTGCACTGCCTGGCAGTATATAGGAGAAGCTATAACAGTTCTTCCTGAGCCCGGGCAGGTATCCAAACAGCCTCCGCAGGCTTTGATGAAGTGTCCTGTCATGATGTCAGCCTCCATTGGTCTCCAGCTCACCTGGGACCTCCCTCACTCTTAACAGCTCCTGGCTGAGAGGGAGAAAAGAGGAAGAAAAAGGAGGACATAACTGGCCTCCTCATCTACAGACAATGCGTCTCACTTCTCCTCAAATCCTTTCCTAGCCTATAGCCATATAACAACAACAAAAACTCAGATCCACTCTTATCTCCTCTTTTCTCTCCTTCATCTCCTCCTCCTTCCTCCTCCTCCTCCTCTCTTCCTCCTGCTTGCTGGCTGTCAGCAGGTTAAAAAATGGCTCGGCACTAGCGAGGGAGAAACAATTACTCATGGCGCAGGCTGTATAGACATTAGAAGCT